>NC_089736.1:17789065-18089065 GCF_035083965.1 Branchiostoma lanceolatum
ATATACTTACCACAAAACTATACTGTGTGTATACATGTTCACTAACCACAAAGGCCTAATGGAAGTTATCACCCTAGTCACCAAATCACAAGTACCCCAGCTCCAAATCTCCCATGTTGGATTTTGTAGGCACAAAGCAAGTGTCAACAACAGGAAGCACCAACAATGCCAAGCACTACACGACAGTACACTGTGTCACTTTGACCCTGTTCATACTAAATCGCGCAAATCGCGAAATCGCCGAAATGGCGATAATGTGGCTTAGTATGAACGCTCCAAATCGCATTTGAAATCGCCCGAAATCGCTTTCCGCGAAACCACCTCCGGAGGTGGTTTACTCGCGATTTGCCTGCATTCCGACTTAGTATGAACGCTCGAAATCGCCTTGATGCGCATTGGGCGCTTTACTTTGCATATTGACCCGGTCATGGGTCAAGGGGTCATCTGCAAATTCAGTCTTTCCGCTCATTAATATACGATGTTCATCTACCTCCTAGCTTGTTGGAATATTACGCCGAATGCGGCGGAAATATGTCAGAATCGGGCGGCGATTTTGGGTTATGGAATGACGAAACTGCATGTACTGATGGCCATATTCGGGGATGGGGGGATTCAGAAGAAACTCAAGGGATCCCACCGAAACCAGAGCGTGTACGCTGAAGTGGCGACTGCCTGAGTTGGCCAACTACGCGAAAACATGGAAGTAATGCCGCACTATTAAAGGTAAAAAAACCTCAAGATGAAGTGCAAGAAGGTCATTGAACACAACAGTAAGAGTGGTGACAATCGAATAACGCGTCCGCCGTTGATCAAGCTGTTGGACGCGATTTTACAACTTGCGCTCGTTCGACCCCTGGTGTGAAGGAATGAGACTCAGGGCGATTTCGGCGATTTCGCGATTTGAGCGATTTAGTATGAACGGGGTCTTTGACGATGAACACCTGAACACCTAGCTTTAGTTGTTTTTGTTCCTACCCTGACAAAGATGGCCTCTGTCCCCTCCGTGGCCTGTAAGTGTGACAGTGACAAATCACATCAGAGAAATGTACATGTGGGAATATATAGTGTACTAGGACACCCTCTGTGAAAATGAAACCGGCAAACGCCGTCTGTGACAAGCGTCCAATTCGTCTCAAATTATGATGGCAGAAGGGTTGTAAAACTTGTGATGAAACGTCTTAGACGGTCAGAACGCCCTGGAAACGACTTGACGCGTCTAGATTGACACTTTTGACACGTCCATGGGCGTCCACATAAACGTCCCAAACGGGCACCAAGTGTCTTGGACAGCGTTCCTCACGGCCCCCCACCGGGTTGCAGGTGCTGCCTGGGGACGGGCCGAACGGCACTATGGACAGGCTTAAACGGTGTTTCTGATGCAGTAGGGCACTAATCCAGGCTGCTGTACCGCGTGCTTGTGCCATATTGAGATGCCGTCAGAGGGTCATGGTTATGATTTTTACAGTCAAACCTGCCCAAGGCGACCATCCGGGGGACTGAGGAAAAGCGGTCACGTTGGACAGGGGGTCGCCTTGAAGAGGATCGACTCACAACATGTTTCCAAGTTAAGATGTAAATCTAACAGTATTACATTAGATGGATGGAACATGATGTGATTTTAGACAGCATAACTACCACCCGGTTTAATTCCCATCGTTTTAATTTTGGTGTGCCGTGTACAAATTCCGTCATACTTTTGACTTCAAAACACAGTGTCTGCCTCTGTCGATCGAAAAGCGCCCCCCCTGCATTCACACGTTATGTCAAATAGTACACACACACATACGCACACACATAACATCTTAGTAAGGTCTGGGAAAGAGCCCTAGCGAAAACCTGCCAACCCAAGCCTTCTTTTGGATTCCGACCGCTGGATAAATGGGCCAAAAAGTTTTCGATCTGACAAATAAATGATGGAAACGTAATGTTGTGATTTTGCTGGCCGGGGCCCACGACCCTATGAAAAGGTAAGAATGCAGCAAAATGTACAGTGTCGGCAATCACAAGCAATGAGTGCCCAAGAAAATACGAATCATCACCAAGATGGTGTCGGCCCCCCAACAACATGTATTGCCGATATGTTTTGCCCACTGTGAAGTAATTTTTTCGGCGGTACTTAGTGAGACATGGACAAATTTTTTGATGAAAATACAAGAAATGGATACTGTGATTTCTGTGAAATCTGACTTTTTATATAATACATGTACGTATTCCTAAAATTTAAGTTCAAACCGACCAAAAGCTTGCGGTATGACTGGTGGGCACATGCAAAAGTATTTTGTTCTATTTTAATAATATGATTTAAAACAATTGTAAACGTTTTATTAAAACATGGCTGAATCGATGTCATTCCATAGATTTTTGTCCGACACGGTCTTAAAAACCTTTATGTCATAGGCAGCAAAATCCAATGTCGCCATATGCTTGAAAATAAGGTTGTCGCCATTGGCAGGGATTGTGCTCTGTGTGGTCCCGATTTGTGGCGGTCGTGGTTGTGTTGGCCAGGTGGTCGCTTGGGCAGGCAGCTTAATGCTTGTACCTATATGTGGGAAATTTTCGGGACCGAGAAAAAACGGTCGCAGTAGGCAGGTTTGACTGTACAGTCATGAAATCCAATCCAGCCTTTGTTCTCGTGTGCCGCTCTTTGATTGACATGGATGGGCACACACGAGTCATCAAGGGGGGTGTAAACTCCAAAAAAAATTTGTTGAACTTCTCTTTTGTCTTATAAATGTGCATTTTAATGGCACAATCACTCTGAGATACTGTAGATCTGATATGTATTCTACTGTATGGCAGTGTGGCACTGTGTATTCTACAGTGTGGCACCGTGAGAATTCTTCGGTAACTCTCATCTGCTTTTGTATCATTGTAACCAAACATCAACATAAGATACTTGTTCACTTACCAGTCCCCGCAAAAATAAACTCAGCCATTTCAACAGAACTCAGCTTCTTTAACGATAATCTCTATTTTCTGCCGACAGATCTAGAAGGATCGCGGCGCACGGCAAATAATTTCCAATTTTTGACGTCTTGTTTGGTATAAATATTCAGTAGCTGGTATAAAACCAAACTCAGTACAATGTCGTAGAATGATACAGCTTCTTGTAGAAGTATATTTCTTCCTCCAAAAGTGCACGGAATCCAACAAACGTGCAAAAAATCCAATGAAACATGTACTGACTGAACAAATGGTCTGTGACAGTTAACGGTGAAATCAAAACCGCTCAAACTTGCACATGTACAGAAGCTGTAAAGTGCTTTTTACACATGGGAAATGACGACAGGCGGAAGCGTCAGGTGAATAATTATTTTATAGCCCCGTCCGACGTTGTTTATGACGTTTCCAGCGGCCAGGATGGTTGTTTCAGCCATCCCGGCATCCAATTTACAAACGCTCAGGACGGCCTGGGCATGCACAATGTGTTTCGCCGTTTCTGACAGGCCAGACAGACTGGGACGGGCTCAGACGCACTAAGACGCTCTTAGACCGTGTCCAAACATTTTCTGACGATTTCTTTTTCACAGAGGACAGCACAACATTGCCCTCTTTAAGTTTAACACTAATCTAAGACTTGTAGGTACAATCGTAAATGGGAAGAATGGACAGATATCATTCTAATCGTTGGCGCTAAAATGTCTGTGACTATTTGGTATCAAACAAGAAAAAAAGTTAATTGATGTCTTGTCTTTCTTGCATAATGCCATATAATGTCTGGAGCATTTTGACCTTTAGAAGAATAAGTGGATTAAAAAGAAAATCAGATAAAAAGAAAATCAATGATTGATACTTTTAATTTCAGGTACATTATCTCCATACTTATCCAGTAATTGTATAATGTAAGATACATTTAGTTATAACCCCAAAACTACAAGACAATATTGCTTGAACCAGTTAACAATTTTTTGAAAACATTATCATGTAAATAAGTATTATATTGTTCCAGCCATTGAATCTTTTCATGAAGAACTCGTCTCGTTACTTTATTTTCGCTGATTGAAGTAATTAGTATACTTACTGAATGTCCCAAAGTCAGAGTTGTCTCTCCTACGCTACTGGCAGCAGTGTTTGTTTGCATGTCGTTCTTAACTCTCACAATAGCTGAAAAAATTCCACCAATTTTGCTGATAGCTCCCAGCAATCTGTTTTGGGTGACTGGAATTTTCCTTCCAGATACAAATTACCAGTTTTAGTTGTTTCCACAGGGATATTGTGAGCTTCATTGGTATGAGATCATTTGCATTGTATGGTATGTTTTCATAGAAAACGTAAATTTGGGTTGAGCTTAGGATTCAGCATTATGAATAACTCTATAATGATGTTATTGTTACCCTGTTTTCATGCGGGTGCGGATGGTGAGGGGGCAAATGCTTGCTCTCTGGTCTACCAAGTTATTGGTACCATTTATGAAAAGGACATTTTATTCAGAGACGTGGAAGGCACTTACTGTATTATGGAATTTTATTGGTTGTAATGCTTTTTGCTATTTGGAGTCAGGCCGCATTCACTGCCTGTTCTGTGATGTTGTACGTCTCGTTGCATCACCGTTTTCTTTTTGCATATTGGTTGCATTCCAATCCAATCAGTCCAATGGAAACGTTTACTAATTTGTAGCACTCACAGAGATCTGCACTTTTGTCTCTTAATTGTATAAGGAGTAGTAATACTGTACTACAATTCATCTGGACCTGGACCATACCCACCCCTATCTGTAAAAAAAGCGGTCGAAGTGCATGTTGCTAACATGCCATTATCAGCACATGTCTACATTCTGTACACACTGTGTTTATATACAAACTGCTAACTAATGCCAGTGATTTTGTTCAGTGCAGTTCAGCCTTAACAACAGTTAGTGGCATTGTGTGGTGCAATGGGTAGGTCATTCGACTGTGAAAAAAGGGGACCCGAGTTCGATCCTGGGCTGCCCCCAGACATGTCTGGACATGCGCCCCGACGTTGTGCCCTTGGGAAAGGCACTTTAGAAAAATTCCCTCACTACACTCAGGTGTAAATGAGTGCCTAGCTTCGGTTAGGGACATCCCTCAGATAGGACACATCCTGCGCACGTTAAAGGACCCACCACACCTTTCAAAAAAGAGTAGGGGCATGCCCCGGTGTGCAATGGTCCAAATCCTTCTGTCTGGAGTTGGTGATTCACTTACAAATCACCCGGATCGGGGTCTGGCGAACCTCCATCTCGTATCAGCCATTCACACGGACGGGCAACCTGGCGCATCCCCATCTTGTATTAGCCAACGAAAGGATACGTCACCCTGTAAGGGGTGGTATAACCCTGACGTTGGGTAAAAGCATGTCGACTGATGATGATGAACAAGGTGTCAGCTTAATTGCTGTGTAAATAGCTACTGTAGTGGCATCTTTACAAGGAACCGTCAGCAGGTGGGATTCCTGGTTGTGTAAAAAGAAACTCCAAATATCCTACCAACCTGATGAAATTATTTTCGGATCTTTACAAGGAGTCATGAACTTTTAACATGAACACCTGATCTTCTCTTGCCAATGTGTGTCATATATATAACTAGAGTCCGGCAACCTCATATCTCCATGAAATATTTAGAGCTTTGGTCAATTTTATGCAAATGACTTATACATTTACATACATATACTATGCATGGTGATGTTCACTTTCAACTGAGTGACACATGTCACCACAAGTATAAAATTCCCATCATTTACCACTAAGAGGTTTTGCCATTTTTGGTTATTACCTTCGCCGAGAAGGTTATGTTTTGCACAGCATTCGTGTATGTATGTGTGTGTGTGTGTGTCTGTGTACACGATTACTCAAGAATGCCTGGACGGATTGTCTTCATACTTGTTAGGTGGGAAGGTCTTTTTAAGACCTTGTAATGATTAGATTTTGGGCCCCCTAGCGGCTTGCTATGGTACTGCAGTGGAACTTTCGAGTTTGATATCTCGTGTTCTGGACATGCTATGGTCATGATTTTTGAGTGGTAGATATAGCTCTTGGGAGGGAGAGCGACACTGCATGAAATGGCCTCAGATTCTGACGTATCCAGACGGGATCTGGAACCTGAGAATCTAAGGAATCCGAACATATTTGTACATATAAAAGAACTCAAATGTACCCGCATTAATCTGCATATGCAAGACAGTGGTACCTTGATCCCAATATTTGGATGCCCACTAATCCTGCTGTGAAATGGTTTACTTAGCCACATCACTTCAGTATTGCAATGTTAAACTGTGAATGGATGCATAAATTTTAACATTCACAACGAACCCATTAGGCCACACCAATTTGATTTGTTGGTTCTTGGAATCGCCGCTCCTATTTTTCGGCGAATTGGAAAAAAAAAAATTTGATATCGCCTGAATCCCCATTCACAAAATCACTCTCAAATAAACCCTCAAAATCCGCCCGGTACGTTCTTATCTTAGACGGCACGTTTCTATATTTGTAGAAGGTACGTGTAGATTGTCTTGCTGAAGTGATCGATGTTTGATATATTGAGAAGAACGATCAAAGAAGTACACTATTAGAAGGTATTTGGCTCCAAGGACTGGATGATATATGAGTGTGATAAGAATACTCATAAAGGCAGTTTCAACATACATAACATTGAACTCCATATTAAGCATTCCATGGTTCACACTTACAAATCTCGCTATACCTACACATCTCTATACTAATGCCTCATGATCAACTCCTCTCCCATGTCTCTCTTTGTTGAAAAAAAACGTGTGAGAGCCACTCTGGATAGGACGTCTTTGAAATTGTCTGAGCAATACTCGCTGGCCGCCGCGAGTCTCCCGTATAACTGTGCAAATGTAACATCCATCTCGCCAACGTCAATTATGGCCCCAGTTTTGTTGTAAACATTGATGCTGACGTATATTGTGGTAGTACATAACGAGTTTTACACGTATATGACAAGCCGGCACAATGCTGGCCTTTTGCAGCAATGTAAGTCGGCAAGTTTTGTTGTTCCGTGGAGCTTTGGAGGAGCTCATTTTTTTTTTAGAACAGGCGAAAATCAATGTGCGTGTGGATGTCATCCATAAGATTAAGATGGTGTAGCCTTAGTAAAGGGACTTATTCACCATTTGTGCATTTCTTTATGTTGCCAACAACAAAAAAATCAACGCTAGCAACACATCGCCCATAGAAATACAACTGCGATTCAAACTCTGCCCTCTACTGGTATTTGCTGGTACTGCAGATTACGCGTCATTACTGTCAAGCCGTCTCCCGATATTAAGCGATAGTTGATGAATCCAACATGGCAGCTGAATATTTACGTTTTTAATTGCTTATACCTGTTGGTGCCCTTAGAAACTGCTGTGTAATCTATTTATATTTCATCCATACTACAATATGGCTGAAAGATACTGTTTTTGGTCATGTTTCTTTCTTTTCCTACTCCTGTTACTGTCCTGTCAAATCTTCAAAGGGCTTCATGTCAGTCATATCTGGGCCAAATGAGGTGAAATTTGGTATACTGGAAGAGTAGGTACAAACCCCCAGGTTTTTTTTCTTCATTCTCTAAAAATAGGCCTTTAAATTAAAGGGAATTTTTATGGATTTTTTTAAATTTTTCTTACCACAAGTGTATATATTGGCCTCCTGTGCCCGGGTATTTTAACTGACTTACCTGAAATTTGGTGTAGATGTGCATTGAACAACTATTCAAAGGACCACGTTCATATTTTTGGCAAACACCACTTCAAAACCATTCATTTTGGGCTTTTTGGGCAATATTTTGCTATCTCTGTCACTTACAATACAACATATGGTGTTGGAAGTGACAGCCAATGGGAGCTGGATTGATTTTGGACTAGATTGATTATATAAGAGTACATTTTTGTATATTTTGACTGGTCTAGTTTACATGGAGATGGCACTGGAAGTTTCCATTCTTGCCCGTGGGGATTTTTCAAATCCTAATTTTGGGCTGGAGTGATTATGTAAAAGTCCATGTGTTAGCAGAAGTGTATTTGAACTGGTCTATTTTACATGAGGATGGTGCTGGAAGAGTCAATTCTTGAATGGGGACATTTTCTAAATTATATTTTGGACTGGGGTACTTATGGAAAATTTCATTTGTTTAAGTGGATGTGGTTTTGGACTGGTCCATATTGTGTGGAGGTGCCACTGGAAGAGTCCATTCCTGCATGGAGGGACTAATTGATTTTAAACTCAATTTTGGACTGGGGTGATCCATTGGAAGTATTTTAAAATGGTCCATTATGTATGGGGTTGCCTCACAGTGGAAGAGTCTGTTTTTGCAGAGGGGGCAAAATTTCTTACTGGGATGACTTTGCAATAGATCACTTTTGGGCAGAAGTTTTTTCTTAATATTTCGATTTGCCCAAGTGTTATTTTCAGACAGTCTATTCAGGCCTCGAAATTAACCATGTCCCGATGTCCGAGGACAGTAGAATTTGGGTTTGGGACAATTCAACTTACGTTTCGGGACTATTTCGGGACAATCAGAAAATTCTGAGTCAGTCCCCTTCATGGAGAAACTCGATTCAGCGGAAAATTTTGCGGTAAAGATGTCCCCATTTCCATTGGGAAATGTTTATTAAATAGTTCCATCCGTAGTCAACCTGTTAAGTTATGCCTAAAAACACCAAAAAAATTAATAAAAAGTCCCACCATTTCGGAATAAAAAAAAAAGAATAGAAACAAACACCGGCCATCTTGAAATTTTTAGCGAACTCTCGCTAAATCTCGCAATAACACGCGAGAACGACACAACGCCCTCTAACGAAAATTTGTGAAACTGCAGTTTCAAATGTCAATAGAGGGCCGATATTGCCCAATAATATGATAGATTAAACCCAGCATCGTGCTTTATTTTGTCTTGGGGCGAAATTAAGTACTTCTTTAAATTGTTATTTTTGCCATATTAGAAATTTTACTAAATTAGAAAAAGGTATTGATTTTTTTAAAACTTGTATATTGTATGTTGTAATTCTTCACTGTTTGAGAGCTTTTGTGTTTACTACTGACTGTATATGATTTTGCATGTATGATATTTTGCATGCAAAATGTTTGCCAACATGCAATTTTGTATGTAACTGAAAAAAAATATTTGTAACACACATATGCCATGGCTTGAGTTCAGGTTCAGACTTGAGTATAGGTTCTTAGCTGAACATGAACCTCTGGAACTTAATCCGGACCCCCCACTAAGTTCACATCTTTGGCCCTGGTTGGGACACTTCGGGACACTTTCGGGACAGTTGAAATCCACTTTCGGGACAATTCAGGGACAAGAGGGAAACAAGAGCTTTTCAAAAAAGCTGGCGTTTCGGCTACGTTTATGAGTGTGAATTGTCTTTTCCCTTTACTTGAAGTAAAATCTGCCAGAGAAAGTCACTCAAGGGCTGTTCAGTCTATAAGAAAAATTGTCATTTTGGGAAATGAGTACTGTTTTAATAGAGAAAGGCAGATTGGGGAAAGCAATTTTGAAGTTACGTCACTTAACTTAAGTGCTTTTGAAAAAGCTGGTCTTGGCCTACAACTTGTACTTATTTCTAAAATGTACAATAGGCTCATTATAAAAGCTATCAATGTAATTATGTACATGGCACGCAATAAAACATAAAATTTGAAAAAGCACCATTGAATCATCAGCACTATGGTAATTAAGTGAAATAGAAGTTCATAACAGCTAAGGTTCTATCTAAAATGACTACCAAATGTCAAACAAATCAACAGCTACCTCATCCGTATTATTCTGGTTTCCGCATTTACAACATTTCTTCCTTATTTTCCTGGGTAATTTTGCTAAAATTCATGAAAATTCCCATAGTTTTGTGCCGAGCGGCGCCACTTTCCACGTCCGTGTTGTCTGAATGAAGTCGATACTGAACAATGGAGCATTTGCTACTGTAACAAAGGATCGCTGTTTTGCAAACAACATCAAGAGCCTCTGTTTACATCGGGGATAGAAGTTTAGTGGCGAGTGTTTTGCAAGAATCATTTTACCGCGGTGGCATAGGAGCCGCTGCACGGTATTTTCCATTACAATGAACAGAAAAATTTGAATGCCGGGTTTGGAATCTATGAAGTCCTGTTCATAAGACAAAGCCCTTGTATATATTAAATGAATATTTAAAAATAACAAATATAAAATATTTCTTTATTTATTAATGAAAAAATGAAAAAATGATATTCATAAATATGATATTGATAGATTAATATAATATCAATATATATTTTTGATATTCAATATCTAAAAAGAAAAAAAAAATCCATGCACGGACACGAACCCGGATCTTCTGGGTCCGAAGTGCTTCGCGTTGCCAGATGGGCTAAGCTGCGGTACGTAACCCATCTCTCTGTACGTAATGCTATAACCTCACTATATGGTATCATTTATGTCGATTTTTGGTTGTTTTCTTGACGAAATCATTTTTTTTCTTCTGCAATCTTGTGGAATAGATGTAATATGGTCATTTTTCAAAATATCAAAGTCCGAAACCACAATGCAATGATATTCCCGAACAGTTGTAGCAGTTACATGCGGTCGCCCTCCTGTGTGTCATGCAAATCTAGCCTGCCTGCCTTTTCGTGCTCCCTTGCCATATAAGGCAACGGCTATACAAGGATTTGGGAACGTATTGCCATATAAGGTCTTCTGGTGTGCGACACAGTGTTGAACCAAACAGCATGCATGCATGCATCGAAGCATCGCTATGCATGCATCGAAGGTAAAAGCCAGGACATTGCGTTCCGGCACGAAGGCGCCGAAACGCAAAAAGTTAATTTCGAGGCCTGCATGGGGAGGAGTATGGGCGAAACATGCTGTATTTGCTCAGGAGCAAATGGCAGCCTTTCTAGTTTAGTATATAATACCTTTTTTCATGGAGTATAATAACTATTCCGTTATGAATTGGGGTTGCTTGTGTAAGAGTCCATTCTTCCATAGGAGGTCAAATTTAGGAAGCTCCATTTCTGACTGGGATGACTTTGCAATAGATCACTTAAGGGCAGAATTTTTTTGAATATTTCAGTTTTGATCAGGTGTGACTTAAGAACAGGCCATTTTTGCATGGGAAGGAATATGGATGAAATACGCTGTATTTGCTCGTGCAAATGTTGCCTTTATAGTTCTATGCTAATTTTTGATGCCTAATTTACCATTTGATACCTACATGTAAATAGTACCTACTTTTGGTATATTTACCATGGCAGATCAGAATTGGGCAGCCGGGTCTATGGACTGTTTATCTGTCCACTTTATCATAGTCTGTCTCCATCATGGTAGCCATCAATTCTGTTGCTGGTTGGGAGAAATTTAATATCCCAGCTGGCCTGCTGTGGTATTGGTGATCACCCATGATTTCTGCTGGGAATTGCCACTATAGATTGGTCCTATATAATTTACCTGTCATTCACTTCAGGACCGACATTAACCCAAGTCTTCCCATCGTGGTAAAGCTGTCACATCACAAGGTATCTTTTCCCATTGATTTGGCACAAACTGTACAGTGCCTAACTCTGTAACCAACAGAATTAGAAAGGCCTTTGTCACATTTTGGAGGAAATGCAGGATATTTCCCTCTCATTAAGCACAAAAGAAATATGAAGTTGCTGCATAAATTAGGCGAATTGGTTCCTCATTAGTATAACTTACATCCCGTTGTATTCACCTTTTCTAAAGCTACCTACACCTCCAAAATGACATCCATAGCATTTACCCTAAGGGAAATATGAAGTTTCTGCATAAATTATGCAAATGAGGTCCTCATTAGCATAATGCACATTTCATTGTATTCACCTTTCAGGGCTCGAAATACTGTGTGCATGTACACCTTTGTGCACCCAAAATTGGAGCTGTGCACCTTATTGTTTACTTTGGGTGCACCTGTGCACCTAGATCTTTTTGTAGTCATGATACATTACAATACAATTCTTCTGCAAACCTATAAAAAGTCCTGCGTCCTTGAATGGTAGTTCCACAAAATCCTACTGTGGTCGTGGACGGTTTACACGGCCGTGCGGTTACAAAATAGATAGCTCACACAACCTGACAGGAAGCAGGATAGTTGCATGTAGGCCCGTGTATGATTGCAGTGCAGTCAGAAAAGCTAGCAATAATCTAACGTTATAAAACTCTGTCAGACATTTATCATTTCTTCCTGAAACAATACAAATTTTTGTCACAATTTCAGACAGAAAAGTAACATTTTATCGTACTCATAAGGGCTCGAAATTCATCTTTGGGAATAGGTGCACTGGTGCACCCAACTCAAAAAATTGGGTGCACAGAAAGAATTTTGGGTGCACCAGATAAAATAAAGTTGAATGTTCTTCAGAACATAATTACAAAGTTTAACGCTGCTGCCTTTCTTAAGAACTTCAATCTGTAATTCTATAGCTAACTTTGAAATTTCAAACAAATAATACATCAAATAAAGTACAGCAAAAAGTTATGCTGTTTTTTATACTTACATTTCAAGAATATTCTGTATACTAGCCTACAATAGTACCATAACCCTATAGGCTACAAAAATATCTAGGTGCACTGGTGCACCCACAGTCAAAAAATTAGGTGCACAGCTCCAATTTTGGGTGCACTGGGTGCACATGCACCCACTATTTCGAGCCCTGCTCATGGTATATTTCTTATGCAAGTCACACATTTCAGTGACACGAAAAGTGAAAGTTTGTACAGATATAACAGTGTGCAGAATGTTACTTCTACTTCATGTATACCCGCGGGATATACCGCACATTTCAAAATTAACCATGGCCAGAGAAAATAGTTTGAATCTATCCAGACTGAGTGCAAAATGTGTTACAGATCGGTGTTCATTATTTGAGTTTTTCCATTTTATGTTTCAGCCCAGCAGATTTGTCTCGTACTTTCCTGTGTTTTAAGACAATACATAGTGAGGCAGTGTACTGTGTGGATATTGACTATTGGGAAATCCATACATGTTTGTTCATTAGCCAGCCTTAGCACTGGGAGTTAGTGTAGAATTGATTAGAATCAATAACAGAATCAATGATAAAATGATACAAATGAGAACCCCTTGGTAATATAAGCAATCTTTCAACAACAGAAGCTGGTGAATGTTCAAACATATCTCTCTAGGGAGTTCTATAGGAATCCGTCCAATTAATATGTATCATGATTCTACTCTCTTCTCCCAAATAAACATACCGGTACCCCTCAGAATAAAAGTACCCACGGACAAATCTTTAAAATGTAATAAACATACCTCCCGGAATAAACATGACCCCTCCCCCCAACAAAATCACCAAATTGACAGGTAAACTGTATCCAGATGATAAGAAGGTTCTTTTTATTCATTCATGCCTGAGGACCATCTCAGATGAGTATATGAATAATGAACAGATACCAGTAGATATCTTGTCCAAATTATAATCCTCTCCACTTAGAAAATATGATAGCATCCCTAATGGTGAAAAATTGGGCATAGGGTCCCTGCTATGACCCCTAACAGGTGGCCAATGGTACTTTCAAATTCAACAAGAGTTCCACGACCTCATACCTTCGCCAAATGATTTTAACCTTTATGACTGACGTGTAAGGAGTGTTTCTCATCAATTATAAATCATACCAGTTGATCGTCTTCACCCAAATGACATAAGTTGTCCAAAGTATGACTATCAGCTTAACAAAGAAGGTTATGCTAACATTTATCATCAATTATGTAAATAAGCTCCTTATTAGCATAATTTGATTCAATGGTGTCCACATTCACACTACTTCCAAATGCCACAAGTATGAAATTGCCGTCATTAACTAGTATGGAATTATAGTACTTTCTCATGAATTATACAAATAAGTCTACATTTGCATATCTTCTATCTCTCAACATTCCTTTCTTCCTCAGTTAAAAATGTCACATATTGGAATAGTCATGTCATGGAACACAGCAAATTAGAATCTGATTTGCGTCATTATCATCCAATCAAACAAAGCATCACGTAAGCTATCTACATACCAAAAATCATGAGCATCCATCAAGCCCATCTCGAGTTATAGTATTTTCTCATTAATTATGCAAAAGAGGTCTTCATTTGCATAGTTGATATTTATTAATATTTCTCTCTTCCTCAGTCACATGTTTGAGAGTCCTATCATGGAATTTGGCGGATGTATAAACTTTCCTTATTAGTTATGCAAATTAGATACTGATTTGCATAATAAGTATTAAATTATGTAAATCATCATTCAAGCTATCCACTTAGCAAAAAGCATGACCACCCATCAAGCCCTTCTTGAGTTATTCCCTTTCACAGTCTGAAGCAAAACCTGCTCCTGCAGTCCCAGAAAAAGCCGCTAGGGTGTCCAAACCAATACCTTTTACCTCTGGCCAAAGAGCTATCTTCCACTCAAAATTCAACTATTTCTCAATATCAATCCATATACATGTACAACATGGTAAAAGGTTATTTTGTTACTGAAATCATAGTACTAGATCAAAGAAAGAGGTGCATGTATGCATAGAATGAACCATACAAAGCTGAAACTTGAATAATCATCTTATTCTTTATGTTATGTAAACCCTTATGTTCACCCCAGACTATTTGCAAAAATTTTTTATTTCATTTTTTTTTCTCCCTGTTGCTCCAATTTTTTTTCTGAAAAAATCCGAGAAGCAACAGATAAAATTGGTGTGGCCTTACCCCAATTTAAACAAATATGAAATATAGAAAACAAACACCCCAACCAAAAAAATATGGTTATGTCTATCATCTCTTGCTCCATTGTGTAGAAAGCTAAGTTTGGATTTCGAGTTCCCACGTTGGACCCACAATACTGAACAGAGATTGTCTGTAAAGGTTGCTTAATGTCTCAGGCCGCACATTCTTAGAAGTTACAGATTACATGTTGACTCAAGCGACCACTAAATTGGGAAAATCTTATGGTTGTTTTTGAAAATGAGCCCTCTGAAAATATAAATGGCCTTCTGTGTCTACTGTTGCCCCAAAATATAATCATTCCACGTATTTATAGTGTCATTGTAATCTGCTATGTAGTATGGTGCTAGTTTTACTGTCACCACACTAGATTAAGACCCCGTTCACACTCAAAAAGTTTAATCGCGATTGAAGTATGATCGCGATTGAATCGATCCGATCGCGATTGAACGCAAAAAACTTTTGCGTTCACACTGCTTTTTGCCAAGTGGATTAAAGTACGCCGTGATCCGATCGCGATTGAAGCACGATTTTTTATATGACCTGTTTACGGGGACACTGTCACGTGTTTGAGAGTCCTAATATGAAATGCAGTGGATTTACAAACTTTCCTTACTTATTATGCAAATTGATATGCATAATTAGTCTTTGATTATGTAAAGCACCATCTGAGCTCTCTACATACCAAACATCACGAAGATCTGTCGGCCCCTTCTCAAGTTATTCATGGCTGAAGGTCTTGACCTTCCTTTCTGTAAACCCTACCCATCCACTAAATATCATACAGAACCATAAACAGCTTCTCGAGTTACCCCTATCTTGGTGACATACAAACACAGAAACATACACAGCTCGCTGCGCAATGGTAGGAAAGTGCCAGGTAAACCAGTTTCAAACTTGACCTCCATTCCCACAACTGCTACCCACCTACAAAAAATCATGAAGATCCATCAACGTTTTCGTCACTTTTTTTGCCTACATGCAAACACACAAACATGCAAATTCAGCTGCAGTACTGTTGAAAAACACCAGGTAAATGATTTTTGAACTTGACCTGCCTTTGCACAACCACTATACACACCTACCAAAAATCATGAAGATTCATCTTAAGTTCCTTGAGTTATGCTCTTGACATACATACATGTACAGACCCACCCTACAGCTGGCGTAACCGAAAGCAATATCTTCTCGGCGAAGATAATGATATGGATATTGTTATTTACAGGATTTACTGTTGATTAATCGATTGTATTTACTTTTTATCATTACTAAATTCATTTATCACAGTGCTTTACAAGTCTGATTATATCAGAAAGTTCATTAGAATCATATAAGAAAACACCACCCTTCCATGTAATGCTAAAATTACAAAACAAATAGACCAATGGGAACCTTGGAAAAAGCAGGTAGTAATATGGATATTAATGTGGTAAAATGGGGTAAAAATGGGAAAATAATGACCTATAAATGAAGCCTTCTGCTTGTTCAATGACATCTGGCTAAATGATAATATCAGAATATTCCTAGACTGTGGTAATGTTGTTATGGTAGCAATATTGAATGTCAATATTCCACAACAGGCTGCAATAGTGCAAGCTTATAACATGTACATTGGCTATATACTACTGTTTCACAAGTCTGTCTTTACAAATGTCCATTTCTACACACAGCAAACCTGTGCTGGTTGAATAACATTCACTGAGAACTAGGATTTTATTGCCCCCCAGTCTAGAATCCATCATGTGTTATCATTATTAATTGCAGTAATATTAATGGTGAAAGTCAGATCAAATTGTAAAATCCAGAATTGGTCAATTCTGGTTCACTGTTTATAAATTATAGTTTGATATTAAACAATAATTTACAAACAGGTTGATTATTCCCATTGCAACTATGTACAATGAATGAATGAATGAATGAAAACTTTATTTCTGTGTATATATGTATACATCTATACGTTGTAGATGGTGAAAAAGCATGACAGTTAAGAGTTGTCTTTGCACTGTAATGTACATGGCAGAAGGAGAATTATTAATATACCAAGACCAGCCTATATAATGTCACAACATCAATACCAGTCATCCTGCAGATACATTTAGGGACCCTACAGGTTATACATGTATGTACGATGAAATTATTTTTATATACACACTGTTTGCGTACGTGTGGATTATTTCTGTAGAGCATTATATAACTAAGAGTCTGTCTTCCTTACATTATGGGCATTCAAGTTAATACTGTCAAAGTCTTTATCTTTATCATGCAACAAATTGACCGCATAATGGCATCATTGCGACAGTCCAAGTTGATTACACACTGTATCTATTTAATTAGCTGATTAGGGACCATTTACCAAGAACAGTGTAGGTTTACCAATTGTGGTAATGGCTTTGTCCTTACTACCCTTACCAGGGAACTCAGTGTAGCATGTTCCCCATAAACATACCAGGCAAACCTCAATCATTGTAGCATAAGACCGGGCAACCAGTTGTCAAAATCTGCTATATCTCGATGGTAAATAATACCAAGCATGTTGTGTTAAGACGCGAATGAAGAATCTTACCACATCCACTGGTGATGATGCAGCATTCAAGTTAGCGCCAGCTTGCCCACTCTGATGGGAAACTCCGATTGTCATGGTTGTGTTTTGATGTCTGGCTCCAGAAAGATGTCCTTAGCATCCAAACAATAAGAAGCTTCTCCCTATATCCTTCCAGCAAGCACACATATACCACACGCGCATTTACACCAAACCCTGCGTCTTTTGGAGTACCAGGTCCTCCCAGATCTTACTCGAGGCTTGCTCAATGGAATTTATTGGTAATCAGGCATTTTTTTAGTATCTCCCTGGGTATGGTCGTGGGCCTTTTACAGCTTGAGTATTGAAATAAATCAAATATTGGCTGGCACAATGACTCCAGCTGGGATCAGATTACAGCTGTCCTGCAATCAGGAGGTTAACTTGTGGTGTCAACTTTACGGAAATGGCAACACCAGATATCAATGTTTACAGGCACTTCTTTATTCTACCACAGTTAGTAACAGGTACATGGGTTTGTGTTGTGCTAATTATGCCAATTTGTGCACCAAGGCATAGAAGTCCATGCGGCTCTTGGGAGTTGTCGGCAAATAAACTGCATGATGATTGGCATAGTGTACTTCTTTTGACTGTGGTTAATCGTCTACCAAGAAGAGAAGAGCCATAGAGATAAAAAGATGGAGTGGAGTAGAAGGAACTGACTTTCTATCCATACCTACATTGTATGGCCTTCGGTAGCATGTGACCCTACAAAAGTCAAAATCAAAGTTCCTTCCCGCACTGATGGTGCATAGGGCGACGCCCATCTCCGTTTTAGGAGCCCTTGGGCCACACAACTTTGTGCAATCACTACAGCAGGGGGCCAGTCCACTGGTAGTGGTGTGTGTTTAACTATCATACTCTTTCCCAAATGCTGTGTGCTATATATAAGCAGAGAAAGAAATTTGTACCATTTTCAGAGTCTTTGGTATGACCCAGCCGGGGATCAAACTCACGACCTACTGTATGCAAGGCGAACGCTCTACCCACTAGGCCATTGCACCGGTTTTAGCATGTGACCCTACAGACATACTGTAAATGCAGAAATGTTCACAGGGATTTAATTTCAGGGTAGGGAGAAAATGGAGTGTTCACGGTGGTTTTGAGTTGAGTTTGAAACAATAGTAGCGCTAAAGTCACACAATGGAACAGCTTTTTGAGGTAGTTTTAATTTTGCGGTAAAGAGTTAACCGCAAAAAATGCAAACATATAACCACCGCAAACATTTCTGCATTTACAGTATATGTATGACTGTAGCAACTGTTACTCGTCAACACAGCTTGTAATGTCCTTTGCAGTTGTATTCACGACTATAGGATTATGTTGTAAAAGGTTACTGTAACAAGATTGCACACTCAAAATAAACCTGAACATTTCTGAAAACACGAAAGTTTGCACGGGATTGCTATTCTTCTGTATTCTTCTGTAGGATTAAATGTGCAAACGGTTATAATATTTGGCACTGCCTTAAGTGTTCTCTGTATCGATTCAGTGTGCTGCCAATTGTTGCCATCCTCTTAATCAATACATACTTTGTTATCATTTCTCTGTGTCTGTGCTGATTATCGGAATGTTTCTTCATTATTTTGAGTGATTGTTCCTAAAGAATGTAATTTTATAACAAGCTGAAATACAGTAGTATTTCAATTCAGTATGTCAATGTTGTATAATGTATTTCTCTGAATCCTTAATGAATTGTTGTGTGTACATTGTATGCTGCTTCAGCAGTATTATATGTATATCTGTCAGTGCCATTGAGAACAGAGCCTCGGGCTATTGCAGCTGCATGGTGTAATGGATACCTTATTTTAGCAATAGATGATATCACAATGATTTATGGTAACATTGATTGAAGTCCCTTCCCAATGGTTTCACCCATCATAACCACTCAATATACGGTTTACCCATACCAATATATTTCCTGGGTTCTCTGGCATTTAAAAGTAAAAGTCAAGCAAGATGGTGACAGAAACACTGAGGCCTGGGAGGAGACTTGATTCCCTAAACTGTGTGCGCTAGAGCTGTTTAGTCCATACCAGTTTGATTTGTTGGTTTTTGTAAAAAGAAATATGGAGACAGTGACAGGGCGAAGAAAAATATAAGATAAATAAAAAATGCAAAATGGCTGGGGTAAAGATAGGGCTTACATAACATACGAATAATAGGATAAATTCAAGTTTTCAGCTTGAAAAAAAAAGAAACATTCTATGGCAGACAACCATCTCATCCTGGTACTAATTGTACAGTAGAATGATGCACATGTTTGTTGAACATTATTTCCAGTAGATTTTATGTAATGTACCTATGTCATAATGATTCATTGAAAAACATAAACATTGAAGATAAAAACAACGGCAGACAAAAACTGGAAAACTACTCTCCAGGTAGAGGTTCGGCTCCAGCTGGTTTCCTTCGTGGAGAAGGTTATATTTTGTAAAGTGTGTGTGTGTCTCTGTGTGTGTGTGTGTGTGTGTGTGTGTGTGTGACTGTGTGTGTGTGTGTGTGTCTCTGTGTGTGTGTGTGTGTGTGACTGTGTGTGTGTGTGTCTGTGTGTGTTTGTGTGTGTGACTGTGTGTGTGTGTGTGACTGTGTGTGTGTGTCTGTGTGTGTGTGTGACTGTGTGTGTGTGTCTGTGTGTGTGTGTCTCTGTGTGTGTGTGTCCTTCTATAAACACACAATAACTCAAGAATGCCTCAGTGTATGGATTGTCTTCATACTTGGTAGGTGGGTAGGTCTTCTTGAAACCTCAAAATCATTAGATTTTAGGCTACCTAGCGGCTTCTTTGGAACTGCAGGAGCCGATTTTCTTGCAAACTTTGAAAGAGAATAACTTAAGAAGGGGTTGACAGATTGTCATGACATATGGTATGTAGATATGGTGATTCGTTCATCAATCTGACGTACTGTATGTAGATAACTTAAGTGATGATTGACAAAATCAAATGCTAATCAGGAGCGAAAATGGATAAATAATGAGTTAAGTTTGTAAATCAGCTGCCTTCCATGATAGAACTCTCAAACATGTGATATATGTGACTGAGAAAGGGAGGAAGATCAATAGATATCAATCAATAATGCATGAAGACCTAATTTGAATAATTAATGAGAATATACTATAATTCATTTCATTCTTGCAGCATTTGAAAGGGCGGTGTGTGGGCATTATCCGACATAAATCATACAAATGAGGGTATTATTTGCATAATTAATGAGAAACATTTACATGTATTATCTGTCACTCGAAGAGTGTCCAGACCACTGCAGTAGCATACATTGTATGTATATATGATATTATGTTCCTTTTAATCTTGCAATCTGTATATATGTCACTCTGTATTTGTATTGTATGATGAACCCGTAAGACTAGTCGTGATATACGACTTAGACCCCGTTCATATTAAGCCTATCACAGCTGGTTGAATTAATTTAAAGACTTAACGGGTTAATTTAGCTGGATATCTTTGCCCAATATGAACACAAATTAACCGGTTAAATAAGGGGTTCAACAGCAGGTTAAATTGAAACCACAATTTAACCTGCTAAAACCCTTATTTAACTGGTTATATAATGAATAAAAGATGCAGTGCATGATTAAGTTTGCTAGGTGGCATTACAACATGGATTCCTGACTATATCACGCTGTTGCGTTATACTGTATGTCACTGTTAGGACTCTTCCATTTCGAGGGAGACATCAGAAACAAGAGTTCCGCGACCTCATATCTCCATGAACTATTCTGTTTATGCAAATGACTTACACATTTACATAATATATGCTTGGTCATGAACACCTTTAACCAACTTACACATGTCGCAATATTGACAGACCTATCATCTACCATTAAGATGAATTGTGGCACTTTTGCATCAATTATGCAAATTATGTATTTATTTGCATAATTGTTATCTCTTGATGTTCTACTTACCATAAAGTACATATGTTACATGTATTTGAGTCATATTATGGAAAACACTGGAAATATAGATTTAACTCATTAATTATGCAAAGTAAGTCCCAATTAGCATAATTTGCACTTCATTAAGTACATCTCAGTCTAAACTGCCTGCATACTTAATATCATGGAAAACCGTCATTCCTTTGTTCAGTTATTCTCCTTAGAAGATTTTCACAATAGCACCCCTGCAGTTCCAGAGCAAGCCGGAAGGGGGCCCAAACCTACACCACTTCTTTATTACATCACAAGCTATCAGCCACCCGAAAATCAAGACCATAGCACGTCCAGGTCAAAAGATACAAAAACGAAAGTTCTGCTGCAGTACCAAGGTCACATACCAGGGGGCCCAAAATTAACCTTGACTTTCGACTTCATAACACCTGCCCACATACCAAATATCATCGTAATCCATCAAGAGGTTCTTGAGCTATAATTTTCCGATCAGATGAATTATGGTGTTTTTGCGTAAATTATGCAAATTAGGAATTTATTTGCATAATTGGTATCTGTTGATGCTCCACTTTCCATAAACTACATATGTTACATGTATTTGAGTCTGATAATGGAAAACACTGCAAGTATAGATTTTCCTCATTAGCTATGCAAATTAAGTCACAATTAGCATAATTTACACTCCATTATGTATATCTCTGTCTAAGCTACCTGCATACTAAATTTCATACTGACAGTCCTATAATTTTCCAATAAGTTGAGATATGGTGTTTTGCATTAATTATGCAAATTAGGAATTTATTTGCATAATTGGTATCTGTTGATGATCCACTTTCCATAAACTACATACGATTCACGTATTTGAGTCTGATAATGGAAAACACTGCAGATGTAGATTTTCCTCATTAGCTATGCAAATTAAGTCCTAATTAGCATAATTTGCGCTTCATTGTGTATATCTCTATCTAAGCTACCTGCAAACTAATCTATCAATATCATATTAATGAATATCATATTTTTATTTTTTTATTAATAAATTAATAAATATTTTATTTTTGTTATTTTTAGATATTCATTCAATATATACAAGGCCTTTGTCTTATGAACAGGACTTCATAGATTCCAAACCCGGCATTCGAATTTTTCTGTTCATTGTACCGTGCAGCGGCTCCTATGCCACCGCGGTAAGATGATTCTTGCAAAACACTCGCCACTAAACTTCTATTCCCGATGTAAACAGAGGCTCTTGATGTTGTTTGCAAAACAGCGATCCTTTGTTACAGTAGCAAATGCTCCATTGTTCAGTATCGACTTCATTCAGACAACACGGACGTTGAGTGACGCCGCTCGGCACAAAAATATGGGAATTTTCATGAATTGTAGCAAAATTATCCAGGAAAATAAGGAAGAAATGTTGTAAATGCGGAAACCAGAAAAATAGGGATGAGGTAGTTGTTAATTGGTTTGAAAACTTGTTTGACATTTGGTAGTCATTTTAGATAGAACCTTAGCTGTTATGAACTTCTATTTCACTTGATTACCTTAGTGCTGATGATTCAATGGTGCTTTTTCAAATTGTATGTTTTATTGCGTGCTACGTACATAATTACATTGATAGCTTTTATAATGAGCATATTGTACATTTTAGAAATAAGTACAAGTTGTAGGCCAAGACCAGCTTTTTCAAAAGCACTTAAGTTAGGTGCCGTAACTTCAAAATTGCTTTCCCCAATCTGCCTTTCTCTATCAAAACAGTACTTCTTTCCCAAAATGACAATTTTTCTTATAGACTCAACAGCCCTTGATTGACTTTCTTTGGCAGATTTTACTTCAAGAAAAGGGAAAAGATAATTCACACTCATAAACGTAGACAAAACGCCAGCTTTTTTGAAAAGCACTTGTTTTGTCTCTCTTGATCTGCTAAAAACGAAATATCGCAATCGTAAGATGTTACGGAAATGCACGGAGAACGGGCGTGCGCACGGAAGGGGGTTCCATAATACGGCCAGGAAGAAACTCGGCAATTATCTTGTCGTTATTCACCTTTATAAATCAGCTTTTGTTCCTTTCTTTCGGGGGAGTGAGTGTCCTAAAAATACAACAATGTCTGGGGATACAAAAAATCACTCGAAAACGGATGTTAACTGTTATACGAATTTGGATTTACTGTAGCCCGTAACAACTGCCATCACGTAAAACTTACGTCTGGTGTTCTACTATGGTTCAGTTCACATAATGGCGGCTTGGTTGCTAATGTTACGGCCGTATTAATTGTTTGTCTTGTCCAAAAAATCAAGATCGTCAAGATCACAACTCATCCCGCGTGCCCACCACCCCTCGTAATTGATATCTTGAGGGTTAAAGTTGACACGGCAGGTCTACTATGCCGCTGGGCGTGGATCAGGAGCAGCTCTCTCGTGTGGACCGGCGGCGGCACTGTTCTATCCAGTTATAGAAGAATGCCAACTGTGCGATGGAAGCAAAGACATTTCTTTGACTTTTTATCACAGAAGATTTATTGGTTCCTGAATAGAGCTTTATTACCAATTTTCGTCTCCCATGCAGGGCTCCAGACTAACTTTTAGACCTAGGAGCACTGTGCTCCTAACTCAAAAAAGTTAGGAGCACCAGCAAAAATCTAGGAGCACCACTACAAAAAGTTGGAAGAACAAGCAAAAGTCTTGGCCATACAAAGTAATACTCCTATTGATAGTATTAATCAATGTTTACAACCGGGAATAACGTATTTGAATAGATCATAAAAGATAAAAGACTACATTTGGCAATTCAATTCATTCAATACCTTCCTACATGCTAAATGATACTAGTATGAGGGATTTTTAGAAAAATTGGGCATAGGTTACCCGGCTGGCCCCTATCCGGGGGCCACGGTGCCTCAAGTTCAACAAGTTGAAAAATACACAATGGTATTTTTTACTTGGAACAAGGCAAGTAATGATTCACATAACAGTAAATGATAAATAAATAGATAACTCTAAAACTTATCTATTGGTTTCATAACCAAAACAAATAAAGTCAAATTCCATAATTTGAAACTTCACTGCTGGCATCAAGTTCAACATTTTTACAGGCATTTTTTTCACCCCACCCTCTGTCTACAAACAATCCAAAATACTTTAATATCCTTGAAATTCTTGCTCAATAGTATCAAAAATTATCTGTTTGTGCCGGCCCAGTCAAATATCTTCGGTTCCTTTGAAACGCGCAGTTCAAATTTCGCGTGTCAGGACCGCGCGGCGCGGCCATCCAATGACAGGCCGACCGCATGGAGAAAGCTTTGTGATTCATTCTAGACCGCAGCAAAATGAAAATAGCACCATAATGACGGGCAGATCATGAGCTTTGAAATGATACCGGTAACAAAAAGAAAATTTAATATTTTTGGGGATAAAACTCTACTTGAATTGATTCATTGATTTTTGATCGTAAAAATCATTGATTGAACAGGTGTAAAAATGACCGCAGGAAACGGGCCTGTCATTCTGCTGCGGTCTAAAAACATCATGGCGGCCGTCCAGAAGCGCACGGCCGGTAGCGCTCACTTTCATCGGCAATTTCTGGCGTTTGAAACATTTTACAAATCAAACAAATACATCACAAAGGAGAGAAACTTATATCCTTTATTTCTATGGGTAATTTTGCCACTAGGAACGGATAGTTTTTGTACCGCGGGCGTGGGAACATGATAGAAAATTCACCGACGATTTTCGCGGTAGGGTTGGAATACCTATATGTTTTCAGCTTACCGCTTAGTTCTGAAGCCATTATCCTGGCGCAGGTCTTATTTTGTTATTGTCGCACCGTGCGACCGTGATTTTAAGTCTAGTCGCATTCTCAAAAAACTGGTCGCATATACGACTAATCCGGTCGCACTCACGAGCGCTGCCATGCAAAGACAAATGGTTTCGACGCGGAGTCCCCAGTTGCGGCGGAGGGGTGCAAATTGTTTGAACCGCGGTTTGGAACCGAACAATAGAAGGATTCATAATCCTCCTATAAACTGTTGTTCCTTGGTGAAAAATTCAACTTTAAATATCATGCATATAGTGTGCTGCATATAGATGCAAAATATTTCTCAGTGCTTTGTAGAAATTACCCCGCCCCTTCAAACTATTGGTTTCGCCGAGATTTTCGTGGAATTTTCCCGTTACGCATATACGGGGGAGGAGCCAGTCTCGGGCAGAAACAATAAAAATGGCGACGTTCTATTTTGCGCCAGGTTAACCACAGTTACGGCTAGTAAACAACCGTTCTTGACGATAGATCACACTTTGACACGAGTTGAAGGCCAGTAAAATAAACTTTATTTTGCTGTTGTTAATAATCGTATTGAGCTGTGAGCACGTGCGAGTATTATATGCAAATCCAGCGAACAACGTGTGATGACATGATGATATGTTTTTCCCACGACGTGCTCGCCTGTCCTGACAAGGGATCGAAAACATTTGACCTCGTTGTCTTCGAATGCCTCTTTTGAGGCCTTTTTTAGAGTGTATTAAACACCTTGATGTCTGAAGTGTGCATACCTCGGAAATCACTGTTTCTGCACGAGTAGATCTCTTAAAATTCATGGCTTTTTAGATATGGCGGTATTATGATTAGTGGCGGTATTATGGCATTTTTTGTATCTTTTGACCTGGATGTACTATGGTCTTGATATTTTTGTGGCAGATAGCTTGTGGTGTAAAAAGTGGTGTAGGTTTGGTCCCCCTAGCAGTTTGCTCTGTGTTTTTGTCAAAATCTTCCAAGGAGAATAACTGAACAAAGGAACGAACGATTTCCATGATATCAAGTATACAGTAGCTTAGACAAAAATGTACATAATGAAGTTAAAAGTACGCAAATTGAGACTTAATTTGCATAATTGATGAGGAAAATCTATATTTGCAGTGTTTTCCATAGCATGTTGTTTATGGCAGGTGGAACATCATCAGATACCAATACAAATACATTCCTAATTTGCATAATTGTTGCAAAAGTACCATAATTCTAAGTGGTAAATGATTGCACTGTCAACATTGTGACCTGTGTAATTTATTTAAAAGTGTACATGACCAAGCATAGATTATGTAAATGTGAAAATCATTTGCTTAATCAATATTTCATGGAAATATTAGGTCTTCCAAACTCTTGTTTCAAGTTAGTGAATACTTCCATGTAATGAAGTTGTTCACTTGTCTTTGGTGGATATTTCGACATGAGTAAATCCCATCTTTAACTGTCCACCAGAGTTTGATTGCCCCAAGGTCAATGTTGTGTTTCCAATTAGGAAGATAGAATTATTGCATGTAACAATACAGAGGCTCGAATACCTGGTTTTATCATAACATAGCAGGATTATTAACATCTCGACCATATCTGACCCACTACATGTACCAAATGCAGCTCCTGGAGATGTTCTTACTAAAGATAATAGGTCAATAATATTCAAGTTTGGCACATAAGTCAAGATATTATAGATTTTGATTTGAAAAAAAGGGATGCAGAGAACAAATGACTAAGATTTCCTTGACCTCTTCCGCACAGAGACTTGATGTCATTGATAAATCTACAAGAATGTCACAATGGGTTAGACTGTCCTGGTTATATAGTAAGTGCTCATCATTGTAAGTGGATTTCCATGTCGACACAACAGACCCTCCATCAATAAATAAGTGACCTCTCAATTGTGTGCTGTCTATAGTTGAGTGTCTTGTTGGACACAGAACTTTATTTATACAGATGTGTCTTTCTTCTTTATGAAAAGATTGCAAATCAACATATTTTCAAATAAGAAAGAATTCATTAATAGGTTCATTTACAAGGATTTAGTAAGATTTTTAACAGGCCACAGCAAGTAAATTTTATGCATAATATCCTCTGCAGACTTTCAATTTAATGCGAGAGGGAGATATAAACAAGATGAGTAAAAGAACTAAATTTTAGAAATACTTTAGACACCATGATAGTCAATGTTGTAACAATAATTGAAGTGATAAAATATGGTATCACAGCCAACAAGTCTTTCAAACCTGTATTTAAGAAGTGTGGTAGGCTAGTATCACTTACCAAGTTGGCAACTACACTCAAGGCTACCACATTAGTGTCACTTCTACAACTAGTATCAAACTATAGTTTCACTTCTAGAATCACACTCCTGGCTACCTCACTAGTGTCACTTCTAGTACAATCAAGGCAACCACACGACATATTTTCCCATTTTTGGTACTTTCATGTTAACCATCTCTGAAGGGAACAAATTGTTTTTTCAAAATCAGGAGAAAATGAATGAGGCCTAGGAAAAAAAATGTTGTGTTTCCTGTTACGGTCCTGAAAAAATTAGGGTCGGTAGGTAGGGATTCATTTTTTTTTTTACTGGTGACATCAAATGCTCTGACTGTTGGCCTCACGGTGCTTGGGCCAGCCTCCTAACCATTGGTTAAACATGCGATGCCCAGAGGGGGGTGAACAAAATTTAAGAAAAGCACCCCCGGACTAAAATTACAATTGGAAAAGTGGCAGGTGAATTATTAAGAATATACATAATTATATAAAAATACAATAATCTATGTCATTGTCCAGTTGCTTTCACACTGTCACAACATTTTAACAACTTTTTTTGTTTATTCTATAATAATTGTTCCAAATTTTATTAAAATCCCAGCTTAGTAAAGGGACTCATTCACCACTTGCGCAATTTTCAATGTTGCCAACGAAAAAAACAGCGCTAGCAACACTTCGCCCCATAGAAATACACAGCAACTCAAACACTGCCCTCTACCGGTAGTTGCCGGTACTGCAGGTTTGCGCCATTACTCTCACGCATTCTCGCGATATTTATCGTTAGTTCATGAATCGGCGGCTGCAACTCAGAATATTGTCTTTCGACCGGGTGCCCCGCTCTCTTTTCGGACGGATTTTTGCGTTTCAGGCAGAATAAAAGAAGTTGACCTTGGATGCAAACGAATGAAAAAGTATCAGTAACTTTATTAACTTGTTTGGTTGGGGGTCGATGTCTGTGTTTTCATTGAAATTTTACGAAAGTGAGAGTGTGTGTGTGCACGTGTGTGACGTAGGGTAGTAGAAGAGTAGAGTTTTCTTGGTCCAAATTTTCTACTTCGTGCAAATGATTACCGCAAATCGAGTTCCCAGGCCCAAAATTTAGGTAGTGCACTGCGTAATCTGGGTTTAGAAATAACTTGCACCAATCAAAACATTGTTGCGCTGCACAACTGCACAAGCGGGTATTTCGCACACTGTTTTTCATCACTCAAGTTCAGAAATTATTTTTCCCACTGACCGATACCCCCAAAAAAAAGGCTAGGGTCGGGGCGTTTTGCTAGGGTCGGTCGGGTAACCGGAAACACTTTTTTTCCTAGGCCTTACAGGACTGGACTGTGATGACAGATGTTTGTTCACCTTTGATTGGAAAAGTTTAAGGTTGTACCCATCAGGGAAACGATCACGGGGAAGCTTGTTCCAAAGCGATGTAGCTCTAGGAAAGAAACTTTCAGCGTGGAAATTCCTCCTAAGAGGTGGAGTAGGGAGGTAGAAAGGGTGATATGCTTCCCTGGAGGTGGCAAAACGTGCCTTGCTGAGAAAGTTTGGAGTGGAGGCACAAGCGAGTGCAGTTTCGCTGAGCATTTGCCGTGGAAAAAGTGATAGAGTAACGCTAGACTTGCTATATTACGCCTTTGTGAGAGGGGCTGTAAGGTGGCAAACAGATCACTCCCAACAAGATTTCGTAAGCGGTTTTGAACTCTGTTGAGACAGGTTAGGGAGCTCTGAGCAGCTCCCGCCCAGATGTGACAGCAATATTCCATTTTTGGCCTTATCTGGCTCTTGTAAAGATACAGGATGGCATAAGGAACTTCAGTGTGAGATTAATCTTGCAAGCTACCTTTTTCTAACAGCTGAATTTGGCTGTGAACTTCATTGAACTTAACATTATCAATTTTTGTAAATCCTTGGTAGCTCTCCAGTTAGTCTTGAGTGAATGATAGATGTTTGCCATGTTACATTTTGAAAAGCTCATGGAAATACTGGCAGGGCTGGGCTTATACTACATATATTGTAGTAACAGGCTTTGTTGTATTTCACCCATACCACAAGTATGGGTGAAATACATTGTTTTCCCTCATGTTTTATCTCCTCTTCCTGTCAAATCTTCTGATTGATTAATCTCTGGAAATTTGGCTCAAGGGTAGAGTGGGTAGGTACCTCCAGATTTTTTAATTTTCTTTATACCAGGTCCTTAAAATCATTTCATTGAGTTTATTTTGTATATTTTGGCCTCGATCCTATGCCCTGATATTTCACTACATTTCAGAATGTGAGGGCCTGATTGGCCTTAGATAGATTCATCACCAGAAATACATTGTAAGCTTATGTAAAATGTATGTTGTTCCTAGGACATATTGGGTGTCTGAAGCATGAACATTTACTGATAGGAATTCTCATGAAAACATTCAAAGTTTATTGATGAATGTAAATGCTCACCTCAGTTCCTGCAGTGCTACCGTCTTGTTTTGGCTTGACCAGTTGGATAGCATTGTCCACTGGGGCTCTCCAACGATTCTTCTCTATATGAAACGGTGGCATTGTGCTGTTCTGTCAGCTTCTGCTCCTGCTGCTTCTCCTTTCCTGTCCTGCTACAAACACAACAAACTCAGTAACTGCATTCATTTTAGGTGGGGAAGATTTGATACGTTTGTAAAATTTTGTTTACGTGATGTGTTATTGGTACCGTATGTTAATCTTGCCCCTACATCTCATGCTATGAGTATGAGAGAATGGATAGAATTTTAACGTACCTATCCTCACGTCTGTAACAATTTTCAAAACTTTAATCCTTCTGGCACAGTATCTATGTTGAGCTGTTCAGTGAATATCTATTGTTGAAAATTTTGTGCTCCCAAGACTGCTTAAATACATGATGAAGTCTTCCAATCCTCAGTTAAAGTTCAAGTAGATCATTCCGTCAGTATGCTTTTTGTTCCTGTTTGCTGGAAAGTCCTTCTTTTTGCTCAAGATGTAGATCAGAAATTTTAAAGTCTTCTCTGTTGTTGCTGTTGTAGCTGTTGTTTTCTGAATATGTATTCCTCAGGCCAGTGCTGTAGCAACAGATGAAGATGTATGAATTTGTATATTCACCACCTATTTTAGTATTTATGGAATGGTTGATTCCCTATCCATTTAGGCACATTATACCATATAGTATGAGCAGGTTTTACCCTCAGTAATGTCCTAGCTCTGAGCTGGACCTCCAGCACCAGACAGTACTTGTAATGTACAATTGTCATAGACACTTTCCACGGTGCTGAAATGGCAGTGATTAGTGTGGTCTGTTTTGCCATTATGTTTCTGTACAGCTGATCTGAAATGTGATTGATGCTACCTGAAAATTCCACTCAGACTTCATCTACTAATCAGAGAGTTGCTTATGTATTCAAAAGTCTTCATAGGCTGATATAGCAAAGTAAATGATCTGCCTTCTACATGGATGTGATTTGAAATATACTGGTTACAGCTCTGGTAGCATGTCTGGCTGTGGATTATGTCCATGATAGCTTGGCAAACATCCAAAATAACCAGTGGTGGGAAAATTGCACTTGACAAATATTATGATCATACGGTCATTGCGAGACATACCGGTACTGCATCATGTCTGCAATGGTAATACCATTGCAGACATGATGCAGTACCGGTATGTCTCGCAATGGCCATATATTTTGTATGAGATTTTGTTATTTCTCTTCCAGTTTTGAGATAATATTTGCTAATGCACGTCTATTTCCACGCAATAGGTTTCTTGAACGATACAGAGGACGCATGAGTATCTGACTTGTTTTGATACACATTGAATATGTATAGTGTTTTTTTTACATCCCTAGATACTCAACATTGATTTGAGAGAAAGGAATTTTCTGTTCTTCTTCATGGCCACATCAACTTATGTCCTTTGTTCTGTGGATGTTTTAACTAATTTAGTGCTAAAAGGCTACTTCAGCTAGGCTTTTTCCCTCCTCCTGCAATTTTATTTTATTTTGTTCATTTCTTTACTTTTCTGTATATTTTTCTTTTGTGTGAATAGATAAATGAAATTGAAAATGTAAGACTAAGAAACATGTTCTTGTATATTTTTGAATAATGTTAGAAAAACTAGAAAAACAAGAATAAAACTCTTCATGTAAGAATTAACATACATGTACAAAGATTTTGAGGAAGGTTTCTTGATTTTTCTTTGAATATTTTTTGTATCACTGTACAAAAATCTATCCGTAAGAAAAAACATTTTTGAAAGTGAACAGGTAGAAGGTTAAATCAGGAAATGATAGAAAAAAAATGTATTGAATGTTTGAAAACCAAGAAATTGAATTGGGGTGAGCCTCCCCCCATGTTCATGTAAGGTTTATATTCCAGTAGATTTCCCTGGGTATTGTATTTGAACTTTGCATGTGAACTTGGAGTCAACTAATCATCTGTTTTGTTGCCCCTAGGATACCTGATAGTACTTGACAAATAGGTTTTAGGACATAATTGTCATCTGCCAGTGGAGTAATTTTGCAAATTGTTTGATAGTTCTAACTTCCCATGGTTAGAGCTTCCCATTTAGAAAGGTTATGCTCCACATCAAGCTTATAATGAGTTAGTCAACTGAAAACTCCCATGTGTAACAAGTTCTATTTAACATTTTCTAACAGTGCTTTCAACCTATCTGTAAGTTGTATGTTTCCCAATGCTGTCAATAGTAGGTCTCCTCACCCCTGTACAGCTTCACCTAATTAATAAATGGGGTCTCCTTTGATTAGACCACACAAACTTAATTTTATGGATGACATCTGTGCGCGCATTGTTTTTCGCCTGTTCTCCTAAAAGAAAAAAAATCACCTATTCCGAGGCTCCACAGAACTCCAGAACTTCCCGACTCATATTGCCACAAAATCTTTTTTCTTTCATTTTTTGTCTATATTTAAAAAAAGTATGAGCTATGGAATGCTTAATATATAATGCCAGGTATGTTGGAACTGTCCTTTTGAGTATTCTCATCCCAGCCATACTGTATCATCCACAGTCCTTGAAGCCAAATACCTAAGTCTAATAGTGTACTTCTTTGATTGTTCGTCAATATATTAAACATTGATCACTTTAGCTGCTAAGTCTGCAAGATAAATATCCTCATGATGTGAATAATGTTGAAATCCCTAAAGCAATAACACAGTTAAGAATTAGTATCCATAAATTGAATATAGAAACAGGTAGATACTTTAATGTAGCTCCCGACCAAAGGTTTTGCCCATTAATTATTCTGTCCAAATCGAATTGAAGATGAGTTTCACTTCATTATGGAATGCACTAAATATGATGCTCTACATGATAAGTTATTCACGTCTCTCAATTCAAATACTTCAGATTTTAAGACACTCAATGCCACAGATAGATTTGACTATGTATTCAGATGCAACAGCTCATACAGTGTTAAAATAGGAAAATGTAGAAAATATTGTTTTGTTATTAGAAAAAATAATGATACTCAAAATTAACCCAACTTGAATCATGTAAAACCTAAGATAGTCATTTTGTTGTAGTGAATAGATTTATTCCATACTTATGTCTTGTTCTATGTTTAGTGTTGTTGCCATACATTGTACCTGTTACAATAGTCGCGCAAAAAAGTTCTTCCTAAATATTGACTGTGCCATTTCATCATCACTTTCAACTAACGACACTGCTGCAATATCAAACCTTTGTGGCCCAAAGGTAACAGCAGGTTTCTAATGGCTCCACCCCTAGAATTCTTTCTATTGTTGTATAGAACATTTATGCCAAGTTTCATGCTTTTACTATAATTTGAACAATGTTTGCACCGATCGCCTAGACTATTAGAGATACTGAGATCATTGGCACTTGTCATGGTTGGTGTTGCCTTGATGTAAACAGAAAGTCAGCAGAAATTGTTTGTAGTCTATGTGCGTTCAGACTCCCACCAATACCCATGCCTGATTTTAATGTGTCATCAGAGTTTAACTGACCAATAAGAAGCAAGTATCGTGTTATAAAATCGCAAGATGTCACCACTCTGTTCACAGGAACACAATGGTGCCCATGGATAATCATGATGTGCGGGTCTGCAAACCTTGCGATTGGAGTGAAATCATTGGGGAAAATAGGAAAGAAACACCCTAAGTTTGAAAATCAGTATAGCAGCACCGTTATTCCATCATTTGGGGAGAACTTATCTAGGCGCAGCCACGCAGGCCTCAATTTTTGCTTAATTTTTCATTAGTGTTACCATGATCAAGGCTCACGTCTGTTGTTAAGGTCGTATACAAAATGTATGTGGGACCATTTCAGCAGCAGTCACGAACCCTGTGTACACTTATTGCTCAATAATGTATACAGTATAAAGTTAAGTGTCAAGCCCATTGATTTGTGGTATGATAATTGTAATTGGCAACCATTCAAGTAGACTGCATAGAATAGATTAGTTGAATGAACAGAATATGAATCATCTGCTATGTTCCCTGCTACTCTATAAATAGCAAAATGTGACAGGTGTAGGGCAATGGTGTTATCTGGAGCCTACTCTGATTTCATAAAAGATCATGCTTCATTTCATAAGCAGGGCAAATTGTCTCCTAATGTTTAAATGAAGTTGTCCTTGCTATGCTAACTTTCAAATTGGTACCAATAATCAAATTGTAGAATGCGCATGTCAGGCATATTAAGATGTATGTAACATGATTTTATGACTTTGCTTATGTAAAACACTCTGGAATACTACGGGACTTAAGCCGGAGTCACACTTTCAACAACGGTCAGCCCAATTTGTTGATTACTAGGAGGTTGCCAAAATTCAAAATCTTTAGAAAATCTACCATATTCATGTACCAGTACATTGGGGGCTAGGTGACCTAGGAACAGCTGTTGATCCCTAGAATTGCATAATAATGGAGATGGCATGCAGTAGTACTTATATCCAAATACATACACCCTTGTAGATTGTGCTGAAAAACTTGCCATGTACATGTGTATGCATGACCGTATAGCCTTTTAAGGTATGAGCCTGGGTTGAGAAGATCATATCTTACACCTAGGGAATACTTTCTCACCTGCCGTTAAGGTCACCTGAGCAAAGTCATACAATGAACACCTGTCCTAACAGATGACAGACTCTTGTGCATTTCACCCAAATGCCTGTGACATTCATCATAAAACAAGATTGTGTCGTACAAAATTCAGTGACGGAAAAGGTTGTCGGTCCTTGTTGACAATTCTGTCATAATGTCACTGGAAATCCTACAATAATAAAATTGTATGATGAATATGACTTTGTTTCATCTTGTGATGATTATACCATGATATAATCGGAATGACTCAGAGAAACAAATGGTCATTTAAAACAAATCTAAAGAAAAAACATGTGGCTGCATGTACACAATGATGCTACTGTATCTATCACTGTAGGGTGTGTCAATTAATGTGTTATTGGCTACTGCAAGGATCCATTTTTCATGGGAAATATGAAGAGACAGTTCTGAAGTGATCTGGGCTGAAGAATGCTGATATCACCCATCTTACATCATTGATCTATATATCTTCCACTGGGCGGACGTCTTAGTACAAATAACCGTATTGGCCTGTCAGCCATAGTTTACAACCAGCGGGTACAAACTTCACTCAAGATAAATGATATACGGTATATAAACTTGTGTACACATGCTTTAGTATTTCACATGGAAAATAGATAATGTGTAATATATATAATATATCTTGATACGGTCACCAATAAATACATGTAGGTGTCTTGTTAGAGGGAAAGAAGTTGATATATTGTGCATCCCTGAGGGCTTGAGGTGCTCAACACTAAAGCAGAATCCTCCATTGACTTGAGTATACGGTATGAAAGAAATTTATCAGTGTTTTTGTAAAAAGTCTTTTCACTGAGAAACAGGAACTTATTCACAAGAAAATTCAGACATAATTCTATTATCCAGTGACCAATGACTGTCCATCTGAACTAGAGCACAGCATATCTGATGGCACGGATTCTGCTATATTGACTAATAAATTAATTCTAGACAGATCAAAGCCCGCAGGTGGGAATATATGATCATCTTCACAAAAGCTGTTACACACTAACACAGAGAGATTTTTGACCATGATAGTAATCTCATTAAATCAGAGCTCTGAGGTTGTTACATTGTCCAAAGGCAATCAGTCTACGTGACACACCAACGATCTATTCAAGGAGAAAGGAAATTAAAGCTTGATTGGACTATACCAATTGAATGGAGTGCCTTTAGATTTGTAGCCATTCATTCATTCACTCACTCACTCACTCACTCTCTCAGTCCAGCTCACAAGGAACCTATCTGTGACCATAAGATAGAGTGAACTAAGTGACAAAATGACTTTCTGACATATTTCTAAACACTATCACAAAATGTAGTAGCAGTAACTATTGTATATGTAACAGTAGTTTTAAGCTGGCACGTTCCAATTTGCAGTAGTAAAATAAATGGAAAATATATTTTTTTGAAACACATGCATATTGATATGTCAGTTAAACCCATCTACAGACCACTCAAGGGACTTTAAAGGTGCCCTAAGCGATTTCGGGGGGTAAAACTTGAAATATTCAGGGGAAAACAATTCTGTTTGGTGAAGTTGAAATTGACATTTACTTCCCCATATTAGCACATCTGCATCATTATTTCATACTTTGGGTGTTTAGAAATAGCACAGAAGCAAGCCACAAAAGAAGTATTTTATTTATTGGGTCCCCCAAAAAATCAGCCCAGAATACAGCTGTAACCGTTTTTTGTCGACAATTTTCGGTAACTTCCGGCCGCGTGACATCACAATGCCCAAGCACATTGAGCCATGACCACATGATTATTTCTTCGGAAGCGTTCGGGACTTATCGGTCAGAATCGTGCATGTTCGGAAGATTTGAAATTATGGCTGGCCTCCAAGTGCGCAGATTTTCGATGAGTTCCCACCACACAACGTCATTGCATTTTTGCTCCATGGTGATCGATATGCGATGGGATAGTGTTATCTAAACTTACTATGGATAGAAATCAGAAAAAGATTGATTTTGAATATGTGACTTTCAGTGCCCTAATATTGCTTAGGGCACCTTTAAGAAATGCCACAATAAACAGGTGGTCACTATAGACAGGGTTCTTATGCTTAGGCCAATGTAAAAATGATTTAAGTGACCACAATGGCCAGGTAGTCTTACACGTAGTGACTAGTACATGATTAGCACACTTTCACATGCAAATGATATCTTACACTTGATTTCACTCTATTAAGGTTTGGTATTTTTCTATTGCAAACAAATTTTGATAACATAAATGTGGAGTAATCCTCCATCTTTTCATCCCTGATATAATATCCATAATTTAACTGTGTACAAAAATGATATTTTCTGTCAGCAGTCATAGGCCAAGCCTACGAAAGCTAAGACTATCATAACTTGACATAAAAAAAGGTTTTAAGGACAAGAATGCAACTGGAAGGTTTGAGTAGAAAGGCAGATGTCAGTTGATTAACCTCCCAGCCTTTTTTAAAGACAATATTTGTACTGGTTATTGGGCTAGTGTGTAAGTATGTCTACTGATAAAGCCACCTTGTCCCTAAATTCAACTTAAATCTATCAATATATATCCAAACAATTGTAATCATTATACAATTCATGCACAGTTAAGGTAAAGAGAAAACACATTATAGATAGACTGTATGATGTGATGGTGTGTTGTCCTCCAAGTATTCCTGACATAAAGCATTCTAAATACCATACATTAAACTTTCATGAATCAAGGCCATGCATAGGTTTTTACAACCTTACTATATCAGATATGTCCAAATAAGCACCCACCTGGAAGCCTTTCAGACAACGTGCAGGCATCCAATTGTGCCACCACTAGACTAATGTACATGTAGCCAGCATTGTTGCACTACTGATGTCCAACAGTGTACGTTTGACAGACCAAGCTGGGCCCTACTGAAAAGACTGGGGAGAAAGTTGAAGACAGGCATCCAGGATGTATTGATCGTTTGGCACACGATATAATGGGAGAGTGTTCCTTGGGAGTCTTTGTGTTGTGATTATCTGTGGCGGGGGAATATTACCCATGATCGATGGCATGCACACGGATGGTACTGTCGGGATGGGGGGGGGGGATGTTTGTATCTGCTGTCTGGGTGCATTGTACCTGAAAGTATGTCGTAACTTAGTAACTTAGTAACTTAGAAGTTGCTTGCAAATGTTGCCTTTGCAGTTTTCTCTTTTCATATTCCTCCTCTTGTTTTGGTTAACTTCTTTGGTACTTTTTTTTTTTTCTGTAATCCCAAAAGACAAATATATATAAGTCTTAAGTACTAAGCCTTAATGGTTCAGGATACACTGCTCTTTGAAATATTTTATCTTTCTCCTGGAATGGGGGCAAGGATCAAACAATGGCAAAACCTATTAAACTCCTCTTTATTCATGTTGTGACCTGCAGACCTCTTCCCTCTGTGGTAGTGCCCCAGAATGGTTACTTTATCATGCATAGCCTACATTTACGTGGCATCTATATCATGCACAGTATCACCTGTGTTAGATTGCCCACTGGAAACTTTTTAAAATGATATATAGCAACCATGAAAGCTCATCTGTGTTGGTACCTGTACATGTACCAGAAATGTCTCCAACATCTGTATGCATCCTTCCATTCCTGCTTAGAATTTTGCAGCTTGAGACAGACGAAAATGTCAGCCATTCCTTCTTCATTGACAGATTGTAAACATTTTCATCAGGCCATCAATACTGCCACAAACTTAGGATATTTATCAGACCCTCAAAATGTAGGAAATGATGTTTTGGAGGATTCAGAATATCCAAGGGGAGTATGCCCCCAGACTATATTTCCGGCACTTTTAACGCTAGACCCAGAGCCTTTTTTTGTTAAACTAAGGTGAAAGGACAGAGAAAAATGAAGAGAGCTCTAGTTGGATCAAACTTTCAATCCAACAGAAAAAGAATAACTTGTCATACAAATTTTCAGTCATGTTTCAGAAGTTGATGATGGCTCGTTCCCCGTAGTCGAAGATTAGTGGGAAGGGATTGAGCAGGCCCTCTGGTGGCTGAACAGTCCTATCCTGGAGTGGCATGCTCGCCCGCATCGCTCACAGATGAACTGGGTCTGGGTTGGTGGGTTTGGGGTTGGCCGCCTTTCTCCTCCTTTGGCTCTCCTCCGCATGTTCCCCTCTGGCTATTTCAAACCTCTCTGCACCTTGCTTGGTAAGAGTTCTCCAATTTGCCCGAATAGCAGCACTGCTTTCCCAGTTAGCTACTGGGATGTCAGCCACTCTGAGAGGATGTTTTAACTGGTCTTTGAAGCGCTTTCTTGGTGTGCCTCTGTCTCTTTTTCATTGGCAGTGTTCACCGTAGAATACTGTTTGGGGCATTCTGGTATCGTCCATGCGTGACAGGTGACCTGCCCAGCGGAGCTGTCTGGCCAGAAGTTAGTGATTCATTATATCCAGTACCAACAAAATCTGTACAACTAGTCTGCATTAATAACCCCCCCCCCCCCCTAATGAGAGCCCTTGGATTGTTCCCATACAGGCTTCAAACACCCATGGCCAGTTGAAGATCATTCGGCTGTATCATGGAGGTAGCAAAACGCCAAAGATAGAGAAGACAGAGTATATCCTACCACAGCCACACTTAAACTGCCCAGATTTAAAACAAAATCCCACCAAGAAAGGATTTTCAATGGTTTAAACCCTGGCTTGTTCTTGCTCTCTCACTGTCTAGGCGCAGGTTAGTCCCGCCTATAAGCTGACTCCCAAAGGACTTAGAACTTGACACGCAGTGGAATTTAAGAAGTCTTAAACTCCAGAGGAGGTGTTATTTTTAATGAATAATGATTTTAGGAAGTAAAAATACATGCATTTTTTATTTGTACTACTCTACAGTATACGATAAATACCCACTAATTCCACCGGCATCAAAAAGCATTTAATATTGTACTGAACTCCCCAAGAACTCTTAATTAGATTAAGTGATACAATGCGTCTGACAAGGCCTGAAAAAATGTTGGGTTACAAACTTCGATTTCGGGGCAATATTACAAAAACTTGTCTTGTTTTGTGTTCTTTGATATTATTTGCAATATTTGATTAATAAACATAGGGCAGCTGCCCATGAATTGTAGTAATGGTATGTTAATGATGATGATAGTAAAGCAAAAGCAAAAAAGGATTTTACTCTAACTCAATCCAATGAAATTTTATAACTCTATTTCTTTCAGTGCCTCCAGCGTAAGCTGAATATAAGTGCACACCGGTGTACTGCAGTACAATATCAGTGGCAGCGGTACAGGGAGGGGCAAGGCAGTTGCCCCCCTGAAAATCAAGCTGAAACCCTTGGGTATATTTTCCCTAATAGAGATGTTCTTAACTTAGCCTACTCTGCCAGCACAATTTGCCTCTCAAAATGCAGGATATAGCACACGTTAGCATACTGCGGGACCGCCCTAGGATTGTTGCGCCGCTGGCGTAACGTTATATGTCGGGACGGCGTCGCCCCCTCTACAGTGTAGCTGAAACCAGTTTGTATTTTTTAACATATAGAGATGTGATTAAACTTACCTTACTTTACCTGCAAAATTCGCCCCTCAAAATTCATGAAACAGCTTTTCAACGGGGAAAAAATTGAAATTTACATGAAAAATTATTGTTATATGTCGGGATGGCATCGCCCCCCAAAATCAAGCTGAAATCCTTTAGAATCTGTATTTCTTTTTACAAATAGAGATATCAGTTAACTTAGCTTACTCTTCCAGCAAAATTTGCCCCATGCCGGAAATAGCATTTCAGAGGGTCTTTTTAGGAACATCAATAGCTATCAATCATGCAAACAACAATCTCATTTCTTAATTCTTGACAAAATATAATACAATAGTTGTCAATCAATGATATTTCATAGGCTGGAAGCTAAATAACCAGCCTGCCTAGTCCCTCAACCTGTCCAGGGGGGACAAGGTGAACAATATTAGACATAAATCAAGCCAATCAGGGCCTTTTCTTCATTATAAATGTAACAAAATGCTACAACAGCATAGCCTCCTTTGCTACGATAAGCGTTTCATGCTTTGAGATCCTTATTTGCATAACCAATGAGAAACCTTTCAAATTTGTCAGTTGTAAGGTTATTTGGCAAAGGTATGAGGTCGCGACACTCTAGTTGTGAAATGCTCATCATCATTGTTGCCACAGATGACATGTAATACACAAAGATTTCCTGGTTAATTACTGGGGCAATTCCATCATGGGACTGTTTCTATTTGGCATGCCTTTCACGTTCTTGGACCATGTCCAATAACAGGGACAAAGTGTTTATAACTATTGCTTTGTCCATTTAATGAAATTTCATCAGCCACTGACATATATTCTGTCATGTTGAATTTTCTGTGACAGTTTAAGGAGCATTCTACTTAAGAAGCAGGTATTATTATTCATCAGAGTTTTGTCAAATTTACCATAAGTTGAAGCTTGAACACAGGAGTCCGACGAACATTATGGCGATCAAGTTCTTGAGTTTCCCAGAGGACCCTTTCATGCTTTTTACAAAAGTACCTGTATCCCCAGACGCAATATTATGGTCTTCAAACTTTTGTGTACATTGCTATATGTATATATATATAATATATATATATTCTGTGATGGTCACTTCACTGCTTTGTAAGCTTATCCCGTCTATCGTATGTGAAAAATTGTGCCCGAAGTAGGCCATGCAAGTACATTAGAAGTGGGTCTGTATATTGTGGTACATGGATTTAGAAGAGGATTATTGTTGAAAAGACAGCTGAGGTAATTTAGCCAGAAGTTGGGTGCATTTGTATCCCGAAAAATATAATCTATCAGAAAGTTACACCTGCTTCTGGAGTGGAATGCTCCTTTAAGTGGAATTGTACTAATGAAAATGGGTGACTTATCCCTGTGTGGCAAAGATCTGAAATTGTCATCTTGTTTCTAGGGTTGAACATTGAGCAGGCGACATTGTCATGAAAAATGAGAGGTGTCCACATTTCTGAGCAAATAGGATATGATCTTCACACACAAATTTTGGGTGATTATAGTACCGTAAAGGTATAAAGCCGGTGCAATGGCCTAGCGGGTAGAGTGTTCAGTGCCTAGCGGGTAGAGTGTTCTCTGCTTAGCACTCAGCATTTGGGAAAGAGTATGGTACTTAAACACACATCACTACCAGTGGACTGGCCCCCTGCTGTAGTGACTAATGCACAAAGTTGTGTGGTCCAGGGCTGCAAAAACGGAGATGGGCGCCGGCTTATGCACCGTCTGGTGCAGGGAGTACTTTAACTTTTTTTAAAGGTCCCACCACAAATCTTAAAGTTAAAGCAACATTTAAGGAATACATGTAAGCAACAGAAATTGGGTTACATTATTCTCATATTGCACTGGGTTTTAAAATCCCAAGATTTAGAGTTTTTCTGGTTTGGTATTGTCACACCTATCTTATTTCTGACATTTGTATTTCTTTCATTTTTTTCAAGAAAAAAGAAGTATATACAACTAGAGTTTGGTGACCTCATACCTCCTTGAAATGTTTAGAGATTTTGTAAATTTTATGCAAATGACTTATACATTTACATAATTTATGCATGGTGATGTTCACCTTCAACTTACTTACACATGTCACAAGTATGAAATGCCCATCATTTATCACTAAGCAGTTTTGCCATTTTTGTACTAATTATGTAAATCAGGTCCTCATTTGTATGTTTGGTATCTTCTTATGTTCCACGTGTATACACTTGCATACGCGTCTCTATTAAGACCAAACCTTAAATATGCTGCAACAGTTTGGGATCCATACACAAAGAAGTATATAGATAAACTGGAGAGGGTACAGAACCAAGCTGCCAGATTCTGCACGAACAACTAGAGTTCCACGACCTCATACCTTCGCCAAATGGTTTTAATCTTTATGACTGATGTATTAGGAGTGTTTCTCATCAATTACAAATCATACCAGTTGATCGTCTTCACCCAAATAACAGAAGTATGAGCTTGACAAAGGATATGCTAACATTTATCACCAATTATGCAAATGAGGCTAAATTAGCTTAATTCGATTCAATGTTGTTCACCTTCACATAACTTCCAAATGCCACAAACATGAAGTTGCCGTCATTTACCAGTATGTATATTATCACAGTAGTTTCTCATTAATTATGCAAGTTAGGTCAACATTCCTCTCTTCCTCAGTTACAAATGTCACATATTTGAATGTAGTCATATCATGGAACACATCGGGTTTTTAGAATTGTGTCATTAATTGTGCAAATTAGAATCTGATTTGCATAATTATCGTCTAATCATACAAATCACAACGTAAGCTATCTACACATTAAAAAATATGACCATCCATCAAGCCAATCTTGAGTTATAGTATTTTCTCATTAATATGCAAATGAGGTCTTCATTTGCAAAGTTAATATTTATCAATATTTCTCTCTTCCTCAGTTACACATGTCACATGTTTGAGAGTCCTATCATGGAATTTGGCGGATGTATAAACTTTCCTCATTAATTATGCAAATTAAATCATGTCCATCATCACTCAAGCCATCTACTTACCAAAAGTCATGACCATCCATCAAGCCCTTCTTGAGTCATTCCCTTTCAAAGTCTGAAGCAAAACCTGCTCCTGCAGTTCCAACAAAAGCTGCTAGGGGGCCCAAACCTATAGCACTTACTCTCTGTCCAATGTGCTATCTACCACTCAAAAATCAGTTCCATAGCATGTCCAGAACACGAGATATCAAAACTGGAAGTTCTGCTGCAGTACCATAACAAGCCGCTAGGGGACCCAAAATCTAATCACTTCTAGATCTCACCAAGACCTACCCACCTACCAAATATCAAGACAATCCATCCAAGCCTTCTTGAGTTATGCTGGTCAATTACACACATACAAACGCTACCCTCTGCATAACCTTCTCGGCGAAGGTAACTATGACAGGGATGGTAGTGTCACCAAAATGAAAGCAGATCTGCAGTCAGGGTGTCACTTGAAGACAGAAGAACAACGTCCAGACTTTGCATGATGTACATTGAATGACTAAATAATAAACTTGTAGACGTACCGACTGATAAGTATCTAATGTCAGCTCAGAAGCGGACTAGAAATAAACAGTCATGCTTTTAAGTACCAGAGTTATGAGCCAAGGATTGATGTGTTCAAAAATTTGTATTTTCCGAGAACCATAGTAGAATGGAACTCGTTGTCATCAAGTACTGTAGGAGCATCCTCACTAAATAGCTTTAAAGAATGGTTGCAGTCAGATATGCAAAGACTAGGTGTAACAGACCGTTCGGTGTAATATAACCAGCTGCTGCTGTCATGCCACGTGCTTGCGAAGCTGGTGTGTTATGCCTAACTGTGTTTTCAAAATTTATCCAGTTGCTTGAGTAATAACTCAATTGTAAAAGTTAACATCATTTGGCAATGGTATATGAGGTTGCAGAACTCGAGATCGTCAGCAACTGAGTTCTCCTCTTGCTTTGGGCCAAAATTGTCCTGGATCTTATTTTACCAATTATCCTGTTGGATTTGGAACCAAGTCTCCAATGTCAAACTGTGAGGATTTTAAGTTGTTTGATTTTGTATTTGTATTTTGTAGAAATGTTACCTCTAACAAAATAAGACCTGTTTCTGGAGTACTGTGATTATCCCTTTAAAGGGAAGCTGCACAAAACATTGAATAGTACCTACTATTCTATGCTAAATAAATAAGTCAAGGTCTGGGATCTTCCACCGTTTGCAACTTATGCTGTGCTGCCTTCTCACCTGATGATTGAATTATGTGGCGTCAGCGTTCTAAGTTTCTTATTCCAGAATGAATAGTACTCTTTAAGTATATATGCACCAAGATCTTTCATTATCACTCCATTTCAAGGTATTATGTACCTTAGACAGAGAATAGTAGAGATATATCACCTGGTTCTGGAACATGAAAAGGAAACGGGGAGGGTGATGCATTTCTTTTTCTGACAAAGGAAGGGACTATATACTAGGTAAAAACCAAGATTAGTTAAAATCTGTCTTTAGCGTGAGTTCTGGCCCTGCAATTTTCACTAAATTTTCCTAGTTTTGCAGTCACTTTGCCTTTAGTAATGTGTGCATGTTGCTGAATGTGCAAATATTTAAGTTTTTGAGACTCCAACAGCCCAAGTTTGTGTCCTTCAGTGATAGTTCAGGAAAATAGTTGTACTAGCTTATGATTAATAGTAAGTACAATTATGTTGAACTGATATTTAACTGCTCAACAGGTTAGAACACATGTATAGAGAAAACTGCAGGCAAGGCTCTCACCTGTCAGGCTTTCTTCAGTCAGCAGCCCTGGAGGGAGATATCCACTAACCCAGATGCCAGTCTAGGACATTTGACACTTTCTACAAGTCAGGTGGCATGCAAATTAATTCTGCTATGTACACAATGATAGGTAAAACATGAATAAACAATGAACCTATTCTAACTTCATTTGGATGACATCTGGCCCATAGAATACTAAAAGACACAGTGACTATAAACATCAACCTATAGGCTAGTACTATAGATACTGGAGTTTTCAAGGTTTTGAGTTTTGAAAAGTGTATCTTCTGGCATGATTGTATCAATGAAGCAGTACACAGACATTTCGTGGCCATACAACCTCTACATCAGATTCAGAACAAACCGGAGTCCGTAGAACCCAAACCTCTGCAAAATAATTTATGAAGTTTGAAAAATAGAACTGTAAATTTTTGTGGAAATTTGTTAAATTTCAACAGTTTGATCTCTACTTGGTGTTCATCTCTATCTAACTTGCAAATGGCCAAATGCACTGCCTTTATGCCATGCGACCCCGGTAAATGCATTAACGATTAAGTGAAGCCTTTGTTTGCCAAACTTACATGTGTATCTATTGATGAGCTTTTACCCAACCACCGCCTACTTATCACAATCATGACATAAGTATGAAAGTTTCATCATTGACCTCTATGGTATTGTAATATTGTATCATAGATTATGCAATTTAGGTATACATTTGCATGATTGATCTACATGTATTCATGTTCGTCTCTTCTTATGTTGCATATTGCATGTGTTTAAATTTCCTATCATTATATTCGTGGTGTCGTGTGGCGTAATGGATAGAACATTCGACTGTCAAACAAGGGGACCCGAGTTCGATCCCGGGCAGCCCCCAGACATGTCTGGACATGCGCCCCGACATTGTGCCCTTGGGAAAGGCACTTAACACGACTTTCCTCACTTCACTCAAGTGTAAATGAGTACCTATAGCTCATCTAGGGTTAGGGACGTCCCTCCGATAGGACGTTAAATGGAGGTCCCGTGTTTGGGGGAGCCACTCACTCACTCCTTCGAGCTCGCTCGACGTCATCTCGTGACCAGTTGTCGCCATAACACTCTGTCGTCCATCGCTGCAGGCAGTTGGTGTACTGCAAGGGGGGGGGGGCAATATTGCCATGTTCTTTAGGACATCAATAACTATTAACTTACCAAAATTCATACAAATTAAAGGATCAGATTCTTGACTGATACAATTGTAGGTGCAATCACACATACACAACCGAAAACAATGCCCCCAGGGGTAATTATGTACATTGTACTTCTGCCATTAAGGCGTGAATTTCCAACATTGTAGATGTGAAATTGTTCATGCACACAGAATCAGTAAACTGCAATTTGTTAGAAAGCTGCTAGGTAGTCTAGCTTTCCCCCATTTTGTCCTTTGGGCAAGACTTATCCATAAGGCCACACCAATTCTATTTGTTGCTTCTCGGATTTTTTCAGAAAAAAATTGAGTTATAGGGCAAAAAAAAATAAAAATAAAAGTCTGGGGTGAAGATATTAGGGTTTACATAAAAGAAAGAACTAGAGTTCCACGACCTCATACCTTCGCCAAATGATTTTAACCTTTATGACTGACGTATCTGGAGTGTTTCTCATCAATTATAAATCATACCAGTTGATCTTCTTCACCCAAAAAAACAAAAGTATGAGCTTAACAAAGAAGGTTATGCTAACAAAGTAACTTTTATCATGAATTATGCAAATGAGATCCTTATTAGCATAATTTGATTCATCGATGTTCACGTTCACATAACTTCCAAATGACACAAGACAAGATGAAATTGCCATCATTTACCTGTATGGAATTTTAGTAGTTTCTCATTAATTATGCAAATAAGGCCTACATTTGCATATTTTTATCTATCAAAATTCCTCAGTAACAAATGTCACATATTTCAATAGTCATATCATGGAACACAGCGGGTTTTTAAAATTGTCTTATTAATTATGCAAATTAGAATCTGATTTGCATAATTATCGTCCAATCATACAAAGCACCACGTAAGCTATCTACATACCAAAAATCATTACCATCCATGAAGACCATCTTGAGTTATAGTATTTTCTCATTAATTATGCAAATGAGGTCTTCATTTACATAATTGATATCTATTTATATTTCTCTCTTCTTCAGTTACATATGTCACATGTTTGAGAGTCCTATCATGGAATTTGGCGGACGTATAAACTTTCCTTATTAATTATGCAAATTAGATACTGATTTGCATAATAAGTATCTAATCATGTACATCATCACTCAAGCTATCTACTTACCAAAAATCATAACCATCCATCAAGCCCTTCTTGAGTTATTCCCTTTCAAAGTCTGAACCAAAACCTGCTCCTGCAGTTAAAAAAAAGCCGCTAGGGGGCCTAAACCCGTACCACTTACTCTCTGTCCAAAGATCTATGTAACGTCGGGTAACATAAATTCGGGATTTTTCCGATAATGGTTGACTGAAATCAATCTAGCAGAACAATAAACCATCCTTTTTTTCTATTATTCTGTCAGTATCATGTACTATCTTTGCACTAATCATATATATGGTAGATTTTGTCTCTAGTCGTGCTGACACCATAATATTTCAACTTGAAACTACCGTCCGCCGCACGCACAACGACGGTGTTGTCGGACAGGTGTGAACATTATTTCGGGAGAGAAGATTCGTCTTGAATATCTTACCGCTAATTACATTTTATACAGCAGCTATTCGTTCCATCCTTGGCTTGAGGAGAGTGCTGTGGATATAGACGTGTCCAAGTAAAAAAAATACACGAAAAAACGGCCGTACCGCACACATCGGGCCTTCGGTAACATTTTGTTGAGTCGGTATACCGGTAGAATGTCACTCAAAGTCGATCCCCACCGTCATGGCAACGTGTACATTATTCATGGGAAGTTAGCTGGATGCCGTAGCAATGGTTATACTACTATGTCCATGTGTTCCTTTTTATCTCCATGAAAAATGGAGATATAGTTTTGGGTGTGTCTGTGTGTGTGTTTGTCTGTTTGTTTGTTTGTTTGTCTGTCTGTTTGTGTTTCCGCACTACTGTAGTCAGAATAACTCAGGAACCTCTTGTTGGATTACGATGATATTTGGTATGTAGGCAGGTGTTGTGAAGCCGAAGTTCAAGGTCGATTTTGGGCCCCCTGGTATGTGACCTTGGTACTGCAGCAGAACTTCAATTTTTGTATCTTTTGACCTGGACGTGCTGTGGTCTTGATTTTTGGGTGGTAGATAGCTTGTGATGTAATAATGAAGTGGTGTAGGTTTAGGCCCCCTAGCAGCTTTCTCTGGAACTGCAGGGGCGTTTTTGTGAAAATCTTCTCAGGAGATACCTGAACAAAGGAACAACCGATTTCCATGATATTTAGTATGCAGGTAGCTAAGATAGAGATATACACAATGAAGTGCAAATTATGCTAATTAGGACTTAATTTGCATAGCTAATGATGAAAATCTGTATTTGCAGTGTTTTCCATTATCAGACTCAAATACATGTAACGTATGTAGTTTATGGAAAGTGGATCATCAACAGATACCAATTATGCAAATAAATTCCTAATTTGCATCATTAATGCAAAACACCATAATTCATCTAATTGGAAAATTATAGGCCTGTAAATATGATACTTAGCATGCAGGTAGCTTAGACAGAGATATATGTAATGAAGTGCAAATTATGCTAATTGTGACTTAATTTGCATATAATGAGGAAAATCTATATTTGCAGTGTTTTCCATTATCAGACTCAAATACATGTAACATAATGTACTTTATGGAAAGTGGAGCATCAACAGATATCAATTATGCAAATAAATTCCTAATTTGCATAATCAATACAAAAACACCATAATTCATCGAATTGGAAAATTATAGGCCTGTTAATATTGCAACATGTGTAAGTTAGAAAAGGTGTTTATGACCAAGCATATATTTTGGAAATGTGCAAGTCATTTGCATGTATAGAATTGTTCATGGAGATATGAGGTCGTGGAACTCTTGTTGTGTTAGGAGCAAACTTTGAGGAAAATATCGTCTTCAGTCCACTATCACAAGCAACATTTAGACAAAAAAGTGTTCCTCACAAACCTTTGTCGTCTGCTTGACGACAGGATTCTGGGTAATAATATGGCGGCGGGAAAATACACGTGCCGTAGGTTGTAGCAACAAAGAGGAGTTTTGATGATTGATCACACTTAGAATCCAGTTGCAGGTTAGCAAAAGAGATTGTAATGAGTTGTCTTGTAAATAATTGTGTTTAGCAGGCAGGAGATGTGACATTTGTCTTATAAACCAGCGAACAATAGTGCAGTGTGATTCTCCCACGAAGCCCCCAGACTCTGTCAATAAGGGACGGAGAGTTTTTGACGTCGCCAACTTCTAATGCATGGTTATCGAAGCTTTTCAGCCAGTGTTCTGAATACGTTAGTCTATCCAGTTTGCATTGCTGGCGTTATAACTGATTTTGCATCTAGCACATATCCCTAAAATACACCGTTTCTAAAAATGGCTATGAAACGGTTGAAGTATAGTTTGTAAAAAGAACTAAATTGCTGTAAGACCCCAGTTAAAGTTCAGTGTTAAGTTTTATTCAGTTATGTGAAGTTTTGTATGAAATAAACTGTTTTCAAAATCAGCTTCAAGAAATCAATCAATCAATCAATCAATTGTTCGCAGGCATCAGTGTCTGATGCATGGCGGCTGCAGACATGCTCGCCAGGCTGGTCTGCTCTCGGCATAGACCCTCCAGTCGGTTCTGGTGATCCCCAGCCCCTGCTTTTTAAAAAAGCTGACTGGGGCGCATTTGGAAGAAATGAAATAAAAGTTTCTGCATAAAATATGCCAATGAGGTACTCATTAGCATAATTTATGTGGTGCATTCACCTTTCCTAAAGTCACCTACAAATCAAATATGACATCTGTAGCATTTATCGTAAGGGAAATACAAGTTCCTGCATAAATTATGCAAAAAAAGAAGAAGAAGAAAAAGATGAAGAACATGCCAACAAAAACAATAATATTTCCTCCTTATATAAAAAGTAAAAAAAGGAAAAAGGTTTGACGTACCCGGGCTCGAACCAGGGACCTTCCAGTCCCCACCAAGCGTACACTCTCTACGTGCTCACCAACTGAGCTACTTTGACTTGATTGTCCTGACGTGATTTTAAAGATACCGTCCTGATGTTTAAATCTCACTACACGGCACCATATTTTGGTCACCTTTTTGTCCATTTTCTTAACAAAATCAGTTTCTTTTTGTGTAATTTTGTGGTAATATATGTAATATGGCCATTTATGGGGATCTGATAGGGCATATGTACAAGTAAGGATGCCGGCGGAAATGCCCCAATATATGCATGTGGAACGGCTTTTGGGAAGTGCAGTATACGAACCAACCAAACTACCATACCATGCCCTTGCTGCGGTATAATAGATCATAACAGTCATGCATTGCGACATATCCCAGTGTTGTACAAGCGAGGCATTTTTAACGATTCATGTCCATTACAAAACATAAGATTTTAAGGTAAACTGTATATTGTTTTAGCATATCGTTTGCATTGTTAAATATCAATATACATTGTAATATTTTGCAACCGTGCAATATTTTCTATGTTGGGCCCACAGAAGAAAGTGTAAATGCCGGGCCGTGCTGTTGGGCAGGTATAAATGACCAAGCATGCAGGCAGGCAGTGCCCGCCCAGGCAGTCTAACATCGGGTAGTAAGTCACACAACCGCATGGCGGTCATATGGCAAATGGCGGTCGTATGGCAAAAACATTTTCATGATTCAGAAGATGGCCAACCTTGAGCTTCCCACCTTTCTCAATATGTATACTTCTGAATTAATTACACATTCAACTGGTGATATAGAATAATATACATGTGTAACAATCAAGACATCCTGGCATGATAATCACAGCATGATAAAAATAGTCTTAGTGCATATTCCTGTCCAGATGGGCTAAATGCACAGATGACCACACATGGTCTATAAAAGATGCAAAATATAAAACAATCTTTGTGTCAATATTTTTCAGGGAGAAGCCTGTGAAGGAACATCTGAAAAAGGTGTACTCCAGTCTGGCCATTGCCATGCTTGCAGCTGCAGCAGGTGCTTACATCCATCTGATGACTGGATTTATACAGGTACGCATACATGACTTAAACGTGCGCCTGAAATGAAAACTTGGTTAAAGAAGAGTCCGTTGCATAATTGATATCGATATCCATCTCTTTCTCAGTTACATTTGTCATGTGTTTGAGAGTCCTATAATGTCCTCATAAATTATGTAAATGCACACATTATATAGGCCCTGACACTACCAACTCGATTGTGGGTGAATCAGCCCTTTTTGGGTTACTTACTCAACCCAAGAGAGTCAAAATGGGTAAAAAGGGGTGACCTGGTTTGTCATTGTTTCCATGTAGATGTATTGAGTGAAAACGAAATTCACACCTAGGTCATAGAAGAGTAAGATTGGGTGAAAATAGGTTTCACAAATAGGTGTGAAATGACTCCTTGCTGACCAAGTTCTTGATGAAACTGAAAGAAATTGCTATCCTAATGGTACTGCTGAAACTAGGGCAACATTTTGGGGCGGAATTTTCTTTTGGCATGTTGGCTCTACTCAGAAAGCTTTGTTATTCAGCTCACAGGTAAATTTCAAACAATAGAATTTGGAGTGATGCTTTATACAGACAATGAAACAGTCTTCATAAGAAATACAGCAGGCCAGACAGTGCCCAGACACAGATGTGTATTGGACCCTGTTCTAGATTGAGTTAGCTAGTTTGTTTCTGAGAAAAGAAGGACTATACCAAGAACTACGATTTTCACAGATTAGGCAAAAAGCCTACCAAGTTCCATAACTGCAAATTCGCAAGAGGAAGGTCATAATGCTATAGTCAAGGAGAGGTTGGCCACACAAGCATTTCCCTTGCTGCTTCACACTTTGTACCAGAGGTGTTATGAAATGCATGGGTAAAAATGGGTACTTTTTCATTGTGTTCTGTTGCAAAGCAAACGCATGGGGTTTCACCCAAAACTTGCATAATCAGCCCAGGAGAGAACAATGAAGTACCCCTTGTTACTATTTCTTACCCACCCATTTTGGGTTAGTAACCCAAAAAGGGCTGATTCACCCAAAATCGAGTTGGTAGTGTGATTTAAATGCCGCAAGAATGAAAATTTAATCATCATTTTCCAGTACCAAAATAGTATTTTCTCATTAGCTATGCAAACTAGGTCTTAATTTGCGCAATTGATATCTATCCACATTCCTCTTTTTTTCCTCAGTTACACATGTCAGATGTTTGAAAGTTCTAGCATGAAATGCATGGGATTTATGAGCTTTAATTTCCTTATTGATTATGAAAATTAGCTCCTAATTCACATAATTTGTATCTAATTATGTAGATCATTACTCAAGCTATCTACATTACCAAAATTCATGACTTTCTGTCAAACCCTTCTTGAGTTATTTTCTTTCAAATTCTGAAAGTCGGCCCCTGCAGTTACAAAAAAAGCAGTAGGGGGCCCAAACCTACATGTACACTACTTAGTCTCTTCCCCATGGCAAGAGCTACTCTCAACCCAGGGGCTGCTAAAGATTTGGTTTGTCTGTCTAGGGGGGGTGGGGGGGGGGGGGGTCTAAGAGACAATAAAAGTCACCTGCAAGTGCCAGCTGAGGGTGGCTAGAGTGGTGCAAGAACCTTTTGGGGATACACTGTATTGTTGTTTACCAAAGATATACCATTCCTATCCACCTGCTGGGGTTGTCCTTCTATAATTTTGCATGAAGAAAAATGACATGCATCATCAAGACCTCCATTACCGGTACAACTGACATGCTAAATTTCAAATAAATCCATCAAAAGGACCCGGTGTTACAGCAGTGAACACACAAGCCAAGACAAAAACTAGTTCCTCAAACAAATCAAAGTATGAATTCAAAGTGTTATCTTAGCAAACAAGGTTATTGTAGCATGTTCTCATGAATTATGTCAATGCAGCCCTGATTTGCATGATTTATATCTAATGATATTCAACTTTTCTTCCAAATGAATGAATGAAATTCCCATGATTTACCGCAGTGAGTACAGAATATGTAAAACTATTTTCTTAGTAAGCATATCAGATCTTCATTTGCATTTATTGATAACTAATTTGATATTCCTCTCTTTCTCAGTTGCATATGTCACATGTTTGAGAGTCCTATCATAAAATGCTGTGGATTTATAAACTTTCCTCATTAATTGTGCAAATTACTGTATTTCTTGTTTCTTTCACAGACTGTAACTTTATGTTCACTGTTTTCACAGTCACCTATATATGCACCATGAACTTATCATCACTGTGTTAAAAACCTGTTGTAATTATTTATGATTCCTTAACACATCTGTTCTGTAAATCACTTGCTCCCTCCGTGAAGTTAAAGTTCAGTGAAAACGTCTCCATTTTCCTTACACCATGAAATTTTGCTACCGTGAACACTACCAAAAATGCTTTTTCTTATTGTTCTTGTTTCTTCTTATACACAGAAAAACATTTTGTCCATGAGTTAAGAATTATTTTCTGAAGTAATTTTTTCTTAGAAAATTTGTCTTGAAGTATGATTATTCAAGAAAGGGGAGAGAAAAATCCTGATATTTTCTTAAAAATAACCTTGAATTCAATAAAAACAAGAAATTTAGACTTGAATATCTAGAAATTCTTGAGGTTGAAAATGTTGGTAAGAAATACTTTCTGAACTAGAGAATTAGGGAAGTGTTTCTTATTGTGAGAATTTCCATGGAAAGAATCAGACTAATTTTTAAATAATTCGTTCTTATTCACTCTTGAAATTCTCAATTATTACATGATATAAGAAGATTTGTCCACGAGTTACGAAGAATGAGAAAAGCTAGAAAAGTAGGAAAAAAAGTTTCGGTACTGAAGATAAAGTTAATTACAGTTAAAACACCCTCCAGATTAATTTTGGACTTTCTATTGCACTTTGGACTAATGCTTGTAGCCTCTGACAGCTTATACTTACAGAGTTGATATTTTGTGAACAACTTCCTTGCCACTTAATGGATCATAATGACCCCCAGCGGGAGTCGTCACGCGTCGTTGAAAATCGAAAAACCTTCAGATTTTTCCCGAAAATCTTCAGATTTTATGGAAAATCTTCAGATTGTTTGAGATAACCTTCAGATTGTTTGCAAGAATCTTCAGATTGTTTTGAGATTGGTTTCAAAGAACCTTCAGATTGTTTCAAGGAACCTTCAGATTGTTTCAAAGAACCTTCAGATTGTTTCGAACAATCTTCAGATTTTTTAATGTGATCTTCAAATTTATGTTTCAACTTCCTTTAATATTGATTAGTATGATATGAAAATTGATAAGAATGGTTTTATTGTTGTGTGAGTTTTGTACTTTTGATGGGAAAATGGATCTAACCAATCCTGATTAGCTCCTTTCACTTGCAACTCATGGCTTTTAAGTTCTTTGTAGGCTTAAACAGAGCGACCTGTCTTTAATTAAATAGTGCGGACACTACAGCGAACATGACTTAGAATCGTATCACAGGCTAGAGGGCTATTTTCGTCATTTTCTTTTACAAGTGTTTGTGGGACTTCCACATTTCGTGAAGGAGTGGAATGAACACCAGGATGGAATGAACTGCCCACTGGCAATGAAGTTTAGGCACGGTGTGGGGTGTTACGCCCAGAACTGACAGGTCCCGAGTTCAAAACTACTGATATGCCCCAATGCTGTGTCCTTGGAAAAGGCACTTAACACGACTTCACTCACTTCACTTAGGTGTAGATAAGTACCTAGTTTTGGTTAGGGACATTAGCTCCTAAAACAACATGAGCTAATTGATTCATTAGCATACAACCTTGTCTTAACTTACTATTCTATTGAACAATCTGAAATAATTGTCTTTACTTCATTAACATATCTATTTGGAGGAAAGACACTGATGAAAGACAGTGGATACTGTCTGAAACATCTGACTGTTTCAAAATTTTATCCACTTGTCAATGAGTAACTATTTTTGGGGTATCTTTGGCAGGTGGAAGAAGTTGGCAGAAGTTAGGTGACATCATGCTAACTTCTGCCAGTGGACATTATATGGTGGCAGGTGGCGAGGTTGACAGAAGTAACACACTTGATGTTGTAGCTTTTGATAGTAGCCAGGGTAGGATAAAAGAGGCAGAAGTTAGCTGTCGTCATTCCACTCCTTCATTTTGTTCATGAAGGAGTGGAAGGACAAGAAATAGCCATGCCTTTTAGTACCAGATCTATTAACCAAGGATTGATGTGTTCAAAAATTCGTATTTCCTGAGAACGATTAGTAGAATGGAACTCATTGTCATCAGATGCTGTAGGAACACCTTCACTGCATAGCCTCAAAGAACGATTGCAGTCATATGTTCAAAAGTTTAATATAACCAGCTGCTGCCGCGCCGCGTGCCTGGGAAGCTGGCTATACAGATACAGATACAGTCATGGTAACTTCTGTCAGTGGCAATGTTAGGGTGGTTGAAGTTGTCTAAGATAATATACAATGTAATCAAACTTCTAGTACGGTAGGGCTGTATAAATTTGAACGTGAAGCCTTAAAATCCCTAGTCTGAATTAAAATGAACTTGACTGTGTAATGTTACAATACAACGTTAACGTTGCTCTGTTACTCTGTTTGTTACAGTTTTAGAGGATGACTAGAAAAATTTTTTAACTTCAAAAAGAAATAAAAGATTGTGCGGTGCAATATTGTAATATTATAATATATACTTCTCAGCAAGGGTGTATCATAGCTATTTTAAAGTTAGTTGTAGCGAAAAACAGCTTTAAACACAGTGACAGTGAGGAACATAAACTCAAATAAAGTATGGGTAAGCATTGATAATGAAATGAATGATCAGGCATTCTAAAAGTTTCTAAATCTGGAGCCACATAAATGTTAGTCAGTGCACGGCACTGCATGTGATACTGCCATTACTGTATGTTGTGTCCAGCAAAACTTGACAGAGATGATTTGTTAATAGCTTTTTAATTGAAAGGGAGGGGAACCTATGATTGTAGGACTATGACATTCATTAAGGCCTGGCTCCCCAGGGGCCGTGGTTGATTGAACGAAACAAACACAGTCCAAAAAGGAAAGCTAACATAATCATTTTTTAGTGTTTTGGCCACACCGGTTACTTGATTTGTGGACATTGAAAGGGGACAAAAATATAGCAGACAGACATCATCAGAAGCAGAGGACAGGCAGAAAAAAACTGCTTGAATAAAACTGAGTGCTCTGAAGGCCTAAACATGGTCCACAATATTTTGATCTTTAATCTGAGTGCTGAGAACCCAAAAATTTGTTGCTGTTCAATCTTCTCAGGGATCATCATCGTCATTTTGGCTGAGAGATGTTGAGAGAAATCCTATTTCGAGTTGTCTAGTTCATTCATATTCTTTTCTAGCACGCTGATTGGTCCCTTCTGTCAGAGCTCCATATGCTATCTCAGCAGGGATCACCCCATCCCAGAATGACCTTATTTACCGACAAGGCTGTAGTACCTGCATTTTGGTATATAGAAAGTGTTATCATGACGATTTTACAAAGATCTGAAGAAAACTCTATTTCATTGTCTGTGTATGACATTAAATGAACTCCATGTTTTTGGTCATTTCTTTCGGCCATTTCTGAGAAGTGTGGTCCCTAGTAAGATGTGGTCCCTACAGAGATACCATGTGGAGAAAGTCGTTAAGCTGAGTGACAAGGACAAGGCTTCCCGTGGAGCTTTGAAGGGACCAATCAGCATGCTAGGCCAGAATCTGGACAGATACATTTATTCCAGACACTTGAATGGCAGTGATCTCAGACTGCTTGGTGAAGGGTAGAGCCTGGAACTGAAACAAAATGACACTCAAGCTAGTCGGTTATGATATGCAAGGAAGATGATGGGTAGCCCGAGTGTCATCCTTGTTAGTTCCTAGAGTTTGGGCTAGATGATGGGGTTGATAGGTATATTGTTATGATGATGACTAAAGAGAAAGTTCATGGCCAAAGGCTTAATTGCAAGTACATGTAACAAGGAAAGTACAGACAGACAATGATGAACAGTATAACATGTGACTACTCTAGTCTTAACCACTGACACTTACATGTAGTTCTAACTAATATTGGGTCCCATTCATTCTGTGTGTGATGCATGTTATTGTCATTGTCATTGTCATTGTTAAGAAGAGAGTAGTTTTCTTCTTGTCTGTAAACGTGGTGGGAAAAAGGTGACCTCATGATTAGTCTCATTTCTTTTGTGGTCATAGAAGGGCCAACTTGAGATAACTTACACCATTCTGCACTCAGTTCCAACTTTCAAGAAAGTTCTGCATATCATTTCATTTCGGTACCACTACAACTACAATAGAACCTAACTTTTATATAATTTCCTGGCAAATAATTCCTTTCAACTGTTGCAGAGATGATGACCAATTAGCACATCATTAAGAACAGTTCACAGCCTGCTATAGCTCCTCCCATGCCAGAGCAAGCCCAGAGAATGAAATGCAGGCATTCACACTCAGTGACCCACTCAGGTTTCAGTAAAAGCTGAGAGCAGGCCTCCCTGGGGAGAATTCAAAGACAAACCATTTGCCTCCAGGACTATACCAACTTTATGAAAGGGGGAAGCTAGGAACAATACATTGTGGTCACACAAGGTTATAGTGAAAAGGAGAAACACCTTCCCAGATGGCTTTCCTGTCTGACAAAGTTAGTCAAGAAAGCACATCGTTATGCAGAGACAAAATTTCTGCTTCCTTTGTACTGTATGAGCAAAGATGTGTTACCCCCAGCTTACTTCTGGGTACACAGATGGTAGTTTGGATACAGTCCTGTCCATATTTGCTCTAACCAGCTTGGTTGATGTCAGCTGATCTTCAAGCAGATGTAGGGTCTGACATATTGCTTTCCACATGGCACGCATATATGCGTCTCTCTAATGGTCCTTTATATATGACAGCGTCACCTGTACCCTTATACTACTAGTAGAGATTTAGTGTTAGCCAGCAAGGAGGCCAACAAATCAATGATTTTAAACCACCTTGGAGCAACTATGGGAGCCATACAGTAGACATGGTACATGTAGATGGTGTAGTATGCTAGTACAGTCATATCAGCATTCCGAAGGAGACTGCATTGGAGGGGTACATAAAGCCTGCACCCTTGTTGTAGTAAAGGAGCTTTTGGGCATCAAACTTTGCATGTAAAAGAGCCCAACACGAGTGGGGGTGACCCTGGAACCAAAACGTGCTTGGCTAAAAACATTTGAGCCGTAACAAAGCCACATTACACTATTAATAAATAGCTAATGATAAAGCGTAATGAATTTTCCTCAGACTGTTTTGCAGACTGAGGTACATGTAAGCTAACTGGGATGACACAGGTCTATGCAATTCTAACACCATCGCCAGGATTTCTTAGCCTCTACCAGGCTCCATCCAATCGCTGGGAAAATAGTTGAAATAGGCCAAATAATTAAATAGAGTGTCCGGGGTAGTCCGCTATACAAGGTAGTCCCCTATTGAGCTTCACTGTACCCCTGGCATACTATTCACTCTACTTGGCCGATTACTACTATTTTCCGAGCGATCGGACGGAGCCTGGTAGAGGCTAAGGATTTTTCTTCTTCTTTTACTTTAAAGCTAAGAAATGTTTGCCTTATCCAACCATTAGGACTGTATGTCCTTGGCCAAAAAAGGATTGTAGCATCAGGGCACACTATATTATATAGACCTTATATATAAACTTTATAGACCGGTGGATCCAAAGAAGAATTGTAGATATGTAATTTTTTGTTTAAATCCTCCCACACCATTATTGATGTATAGGGCGGTGCCCATCTCCGTTTCATAGCCCTGGGCCACACTGTTGTGCAATCACTGTAGCAGGGGGCTAGTCCACTGGCAGTGAAGTGTGTATAACTTCCATACTGTTTCACAAGTATGTACCATCTTTACAAAGTCTTTGGTATGACTCAGAATTGGTCGAATATAAATATAATACCATTTCAAAGGATTTATCAACAGTTGTGTCAACTTGAGCTAGCAAAACCAATTCTCTGCCCAACTTCTCAGACTGGTAAATTTGGTTATTCTTCAGTACTGGACAATTTTCAATAGCCTCTACCAGGCCCCATCCTATCGTTGGGAAAATAGTAGAAATCGGCCGAGGTACTCTGATATACAGGGTAGTCCGCTATACAGTGAACTTGAGTGAAGTTCAAGTATCGATTGAGCTTCACTGTATAGCGGACTACCCTGTATAGCGGAGTACCTTGGTCGATTTCTATTATTTTCCCAACGACAGGACGGGCCTGGTAGAGGCTATATTTTCAAGTCTATAAACTGGTGGCTGATTGATCCCAGATGTACTGTTGTCAGCACTGCCCACGGGCACTGCCTGTGGTCTCTACTCTCTGGTGTTGTTGGGCTTGGGCTTATTATCATGATCAGATCTCCTCTTTGGGAGTCTAGTCTCAAGAGACCATCTGTGTACCTCTTGCATGAAGTGGGTTTTTATCATAAACAGCCCATGAAGAGGCCCTGCTGAAACTCAGCTCAGCTCAGCCTGGCTCAGCCTGAATGCCAGACCGTGGGATAGATATTTTGGAGATTGGGGGTCTGGCATCCAGGCTATACCGAAAGCTTTGAAAGCTGTGTAAGAAGAATATTTCATTCAGTTAAGTCTCTAAATAAACAGGGTGTGAATGCACATCCTTCTGCCCCTTTGTTTTCATTTCTATCTCTTGCTAAATGTTCAAGAGCACATACGGGTAGATCGTTTCTTAATTTCAAAACTTCTTGCCACCAACACATGATGATCACCAAATTGTCTGGTGGATTTGTATCATCGTAGTACTGATACTGTTTGACCTTAAACATTTGGCACTCGATCTCTACCGGAGAGTGTAGTCTCCAGCAAAACCAGTTCAAATCTCAACTAGATCGACATTGGAAGGAGCTAATGCACGAGCACAGCGGAAGAAAATAGACCAGTCCACAACAGGCGCTGCCTTCCTCAAGACGGTTTGAATTTATCATGCTTGAAAAAACAAACCTTCTCATCAATACAAATTTACCTTTTGAGATCACTGCTTATCTCAATTCATTTTTTTGTACATGAAGTTGGTACAGATCTGTCATGATCCTGAAAAGCCCAGGCAAAGGGCTGAAAGATCCTGAAAAGCCCAGGCAGAGTTCCTTGAATGGCCCTGCCCCAGCTCCTAGATTCCACCATTGAAGGATCCTTGATTCCACAAGCTGGTGGCTGGTGGTAACAAGGAAACTCTTGGCCTGGGAATGCCCAGGGGAGGAAGTCCTGTAACTAATTAGTCATCCAAGCTGATCATATCTTCCTATCCCTAGGAAAGAGCCCATTCTTTTCATGTGCAGTATATTCCTTGGTACATATACATTATAGAACTAGTTTTTTAAAGTCATTGGCACTTAACTCATCATCATCATTGGCACTATTAACTCACAATTGCATAAAAATATTGCAAATAGTTTGCTGGATGTCTGTTTGGATGGCAGCTCTACTCTCTCTTTACTGTCTTGTGTCAATAATGATTTCAGCAGGGGTTCCTCCCAGATGGGAAGACCAGGCAACACTAGGATCTGAGATAGCTTATTATATTTAACTCTCCAAGAATACATGTGTAGAAATCGACCGAGGTACTCCGCTATACACTACAGGGTATAGTCCGCTATCCAGTGAAGCTCAAGTGTATGTAATAGGGTGCTATAGGGCTACTTTGTAATATCCCTAATGTTTATTGTACATTCAAAGATTTCCTTAGGATGATATCCGTACTGATGATCTGTTCTAAAGTTTCCATATCTCTCTTACAGATCTTGTAGTCAGCAGCAAATGATCATTTCAAGCTGTGCCTGCTACTACAGTTAGCAAGTCCAGTAGTAATGGAGTGGGCGGAGTAGTGGGAAATGACTTCTCCTCCCAATCAATTAAAGAGCTATTAACAAGTCATCACCTCTCTAAATAGATGATATCAACAGCTACTGTCCTTTCAACACAGAATAATGGCCACTGCAAAACATGAGAAACCAACAAATGAGTAAGAAATTTTACTTTCAATCAAAGACAACTTGAAGAGATGTTTTCTAGGTCTTGTCTAGGCCTATGATTAGTATGAATCCATCTATGCTGACACATGGAGAGCCATAGAATGCTGAAAGTAGGGAAAGCATAATAGAGTTTTGGCAAACAACACACAAATCCTGTGCATGGTGTCTTAAGGAGCTACACCTACAATGTAGGTGTATTCTAACCTACTGTATGGTTGTGCCAGTCATGAATGTTGAAGGTGGTAGTAATTTGTCTGCATCTGTTTTCTGTGTAGTTGGATACTGAGGTGACAGCCAAGTTCCACTCATACATGTTTTATATCATTTTGAATCTACACGTGTATGCTTGCCCTATATGTGATACCCTGGCAAACATAAATCTCCAAGAAGATATACATGTAGGGTCCAGCTTGTTTAACACAACTTGGTTCAGCAAGTCTTTCCACTGGTGAGAGAACTCTCTTTATCTGCTTGGAGATGACTTGATGTAACACTGCTTCGTATTGCATGCACAATGTTTAACAAGAAGGCACAGGGCTCGAAATTCATTTTTGGAAATAGGTGCACTGGTGCACCCGACAAAAAAAAATTAGGTGCACAGAAAACATTTTGGGTGCACCACATAAAATAAAGTTGAATGTCAGCAAAACAAAATTACCAAGTTTAACGCTCTTAAGAACTACAACCTGTAATTCTATAGCTAACTAGATACATCAAGTAGAATACAACGAAGGGTAATTTTAGCTATTCTGTCTAAAAGGCAAGTAAGTCAAGATACTTACATTTCTGTATTCTCCGTATACTAGTGTACAATAGTACCCTTACCTTATAGCCTACAAAAATATCTAGGTGCACTGGTGCACCCACAGTCACAAATTAGGTGCACAGCTCCAATTTTGGGTGCACTGAGGCATCTTCAGAAGTTGCATTCTTGCCACATAATGATATATCAACTGCATGCAAGCTTAAAAAAAACTAAAATGTCATGGATAAAACACATCTTTGAAGACCTATAACCCAGGTTGATCAAATGGTTGCAATAACAATGAACAAGCCAAATATCTACCGCAAAGTAGCAATACACATAGCAGCTGAATTTTGAACCCACGACTGTTTTATGAAATCACAAATTTTCTGCTGTCATTTACAAGTTAGTACCTGTAACACAACCAGTGATGGAAATTTATATGTATAACTACATTGCATATCACATTGGAAGCCGATGCTGTCTCGGAAGCGGTAAAAGTCCATGACTTGACATAGGTAATTTATTATAATAATGAGGAGTTATTACCATTCGTACGGTTGTCAACAATACACATGTAGAGCTGACAGTTGATTCAAGTGGATTTTTATTTTCATCTAGTGTCAAACCCATGGCATTATGACAACTGCATCCAAATGCAGTATTCATCATTATACCACCAAAACAATAGTAAGCGTACGTTTGTTATCCAGGGCTTGAGGGGCGAACGAGGATAAATATTGCAGTCAGGTTCGATATGAGGCTCCGATCAAAATCGTTGTTCCCGAGAACATGGATTTCTCTGCCAACTCTGTTTAACAACTACATAATGTTCGCTAAGTTCGCGCTATCTAAAGACAGGTCGCTCTGTTTAAGCCCACAAAGAACTGTTCGACTTTAAAGCCATGAGTTGCAAGTGAAAGGAGCTAATCAGGATTGGTTAGATCCATTTTCCCATCAAAAGTACAAAACTCACACAACAATAAAACCATTCTTATCAATTTTCATATCATACTAATCAATATTAAAGGAAGTTGAAACATAAATTTGAAGATCACATTAAAAAATCTGAAGATTATTCGAAACAATCTGAAGGTTCTTTGAAACAATCTGAAGGTTCCTTGAAACAATCTGAAGGTTCTTTGAAACCAATCTCAAAACAATCTGAAGATTCTTGCAAACAATCTGAAGGTTATCTCAAACAATCTGAAGATTTTCCATAAAATCTGAAGATTTTCGGGAAAAATCTGAAGGTTTTTCGATTTTCAACGGCGCGTGACGACCCCCGCTGGGGGTCATTATGATCCATTAAGTGGCAAGGAAGTTGTTCACAAAATATCAACTCTGTAAGTATAAGCTGTCAGAGGCTACAAGCATTAGTCCAAAGTGCAATAGAAAGTCCAAAATTAATCTGGAGGGTGTTAGTAGCTCCTGATTTGCATGATTTATATCCAATTGACTAGATTATTAGTCAAGCTATCTACATACCAAAAATCAGTACGATCTGTCAACCCCTACTTGAGTTATTCTCTCAAAGTCCGCCCCTGCTGTCCACACACACAAAAGGTACCTAAAACATAAACTTCTTGGTGAAGGTATTTAGAATTTCCTTAAAACCTGTTTCCATTTATGTCCAAGTAGTTGTTAATCACAACACTAGCTAGATACTCAAGTCAGTGTTGCAAGCCGGACCCACAAGATAATTGACCCTAGCTTAGCTGGTGTGTTAGGCCCAAGGGGGGTTATACCAGCTATACAGATACAGATATTATTGTGCCAGCTTGGAAATCGCTTGCTGGCCATGGGCATGTAAGCTTGCTGGCAACAGCTGTGGGCCGTTCCACACCTTCAACATTTATATGGGTGTCCTTCTGTATTATTACATTACCCATAAAAACTGCTACGTGCCCCAAATCAATGTGCATTATTTCACTCAACTAGTAGATTGAACACTACAGGCCAATTTGAAAGTACATACAAATGCATCAAAATCAATGGATCTTGAGTTACATGTATAGCTGCAAACAAACAGACACAACCAATGCCAATACCTCCAAAGGAAGTGAACTTCAGAGGGAACAATACTCTCCAGACTCCATCAAGTTCACTGAGAATGAATGAATGAATGAAGGTTTCTTTTAGTATACTGTCTTGTGCCTTATGCGCCCAGCCCGTGTGGGCTTATGACATACCAATATGATAAATGATACATACATTGAGATACATGTAACAACAGAGATACAGAATAACAAAATCAACATTATTTTACAGAAGGTTGAAATTTGATAAACAGATTATGGACAATTGCTGGACAGATAGACCAAATCACAAAAAGTTTGGAAACTTTACTTTGGTTGAGCATATTTCCGTTGTTTCTTGATCAATTTCAATGCATTATATATTGTTGGAAAGCTTCTGCAATTCCCTTTCCTTTGATGCCAAACTTATTGTAATTGCAATCTCATGGAGCGAGCACCAGGCCTTCTTACGCGAGTGGGTTGTAGAAAAAAAGTGCCCAAATTTCCCTGATACAGTGATACACTGTGTTGTGGTGTCGTCCGTATCATGAATAGAACGGTGAGTGGAGGAATGTTATGTTCACAGCTAAAGATGATAGTCGATTTATTTCTGTTGGATTACTGTTGGAAGGGTAAATGAAAGTGTTGAAGCGGCGAGGAGAACCCTATGCCGACTGATGCACAGATAGACTCAGTCTGACAGTGTTTGTTGGAGTCAGTGTCATGGTGTGAGGCAGTACAGAGGAAAAACAGGCTTATCATCCTAAGCAACCTCGATGTGTCAATAAGACATAGAGACACCTTTCTCAATCCAGTCACATTTCCTGGATCCTTCCCTCTGCAAGATGACAGTGCACGTCCATACAGAATGAGAGTCATTTCAGACTACCTCCAGGATGCAGGAATACAGAGGATAGAATGGCCTTCCTGCAGCCCAGATCTCAACACAATTGAACACCTCTCAGACTCTGATCACTGATCACCTTGGGTGAGCTGTGCATGCAATAATGATCAACAGAACAACACTGGTTGATGTGACGACTCCTTGTGGAAGAATGACCAGGAACCGCGTAAAACTGGTGACAAGCATGAGGAGGATGTGTCGGGCTGTGGTGACAGGGCATGGCTTGTGTACTCAGTATTAATTCATTTTTGTGTGGATGAAGAGTAACCTTGGCTTTCATATTAATGTGTTTTGTTGATTCAAGTTTCATATTACCCTCATACTCAAGCCACGTGCTACCAGCAGAAGAAAAAATACTGAATTGAGCGTTTGACATTAGTAGGGTAATCTGGGCACTTTTTTTTATGTGACTCGCTCGCATAAGCAGGCCTGGTGCCCGTTCCATTTATTTACAATCATAATAAGTTTGGTATCCTGGGAAAGAAAAATCAAGCTTTGTAATGATATATAAATCATTGAAATTGATTGAGAAACAACAGAGATTTCCAAACTTTTTGTGCCGAGTTTATATACAGACAAACTGAAAACCATATAGTAAAGTAAGTAAGATGATTTGAATGACAACAATGTTAATGTTGTAATTTACTGGGCTTGAATCAAAATTCAAAAGCTTTCAATGACATTTATCAAGGTAGAGCATGTTCCAGATACTTCAGTGCACCAAACTACAACACTATCACTGATATTCCTCATATGCTAAATGGAGAAGCTAAAGAAACAAACAAGCAAACAAAGGTTTGGACTTCAAGCTATGCTGTAAGTCACAATTTAAAAAGTTTTAAAGCTGCACGGTTTATGTAACACAAATGTATGTAGGTCCTGTCCTTAGTTCTGAAGAATCCCTGTTTCTCTTCTTTACAGTCTAGGAGGGAAAGTGAGAACAGAAAAGTATGTTAACCTTAAACATTTGAATAAAACAACTCTTTGTTTGTCCAGGGTGGTTTCCTGTCTGCTATCGCCTCCATCGGCCTGCTGATCTGGCTGGGGATGACTGACAATGCTCCCAGGAACCAGCTCAAGCGTCTGGGAATCATGGGAGGGTTCGCCTTCTGTGTTGGTAGGTCATTCAATAGACACAAAACACTTCACCCCATTACCCATACTGCTTTGTAGCCCAGTTTCACAGACAAAAATAGCAGCACTAAAGATGTATGTCAATGCTGGATCGTGTATGTTGGGAATATCAGCGACACACACACATAGAAAGGCACGCAACATACGCACAAACATACCAATGAAAATATTAATTTTACTCCCAGTGAAACAATGGAGTTGTTCTCTTGCATATATGCAAACACTGTTACAGTACTGTAGCTATATAGTACTCTCACTGTATACTATGTGGGGGGCCATAGAAGGAGTGTTCTCATCTCGGTCCCTGCGAATCCTTCTACCACACCACCGCTACTGCTACTACAACCACTACAACTTCGCCTCGACCATCATGGCGACGAGCAGCCGACCGGTTGATGAGGCTCAGCGTCTGACTCACACAGGTCCTTGTCAGGACTGGCACTGAGCATCGTCTCATTCAACACGGAAGGCCTTACTGGTGCCAAGCAAGATCTCCTGGCCGAACTCTGTGTATCAAACAATTGTGATATATGTGACACACCGTGGGCCTACAAAATCCCGCCCACACATCAATGGTATGACCCTCATAGGGGAGAGACCACATGACCAGCATAGAAGCGCCATCCTTATACAAGACGGGCTTAATGTCGATAAGTTCTCTCTGTCCGACATGAACAATGTTGAAGTCCTGTCCATTGCTCTTCAGGGAATCAGTGTAAGCTCGGTCTACAAACCACCAGCAGAGACTTTTAGCCTCCCAAAGGAAGTCACTGATGGCCAACTTAATATAATAGTAATTGGAGACTTTAACAGCCATAGCACCACCTGGGGCTATCTGCAAACCAATGAAGATGGCGACCTCATTGTAAACTGGGCTGATGCAATCCAAATGTCCCTCATACATGACCCAAAACTGCCAGCCTCCTTCAACAGCTGTAGATAGAGATGTGGATACAACCCTGACCTTGAGTTTGCCTCTAACACCATCGCTAGTCAATGTGAGAAGGTAGTGCTGCATCCAATCCCACACTCCCAACACCGCCCAATTGCACTTAGTAATACTTAGGGTAAATGCTGTCATTGTACCACAAACAGTCCCATTCCGACGGCGGTTTAACCTGAAGAAGGCCAACTGTCAAAATGATTTTAACCTTTATGACTGACGTATTTAGTGTTTCTCATCAATCATAAATCATACCAGTTGATCGTCTTCAGCCAAAGAACAGATGTTGTCCAAAGTATGAGCTTATGAAAGAAGGTTATGCTAACATTTATCATCAATTATGCAAATGAGGTCCTTATTAGCATAATTTGATTCAACGATGTTCACATTCACATAACTTTCAAATGCCACAAGTATGAAATTGCCATCATTTACCTGTATGTAATTATAGTAGTTTCTCATTAATTATGCAAGTTACGCCTACAATTGCATATTTTCTATCTATAACATTCCTCTCTTCCTTAGTTACAAGTGTCACATATTTGAATAGTCATATCCTGGAACACAGAGGGCTTTTGAAATTGTCCCATTAGTTATGCAAATGAGAAAATCTGATTTGCATAATTATATCTAATCATACAAAGCATCACGTAACCTATCTACATACCAAAAATCAAGCCCATTCATTAAGCCCATCTTGAGTTATAGCATTTTCTCATTAATTATGCAAATGAGGTCTTCATTTGCATAATTGATATCTATTTATATTTCTCTCCTCCTCAGTTACATGTCACATGTTTTAGAGTCCTATCATGGAATTTGGCGGATGTATAAACTTTCCTCATTAATTATGCAAATTACATACTTATTTTCATAATAAGTATCTAATCATGTACATCATCACTCAAGCTATCTACTTACAAAAAATCAAAACCATCCATCAAGCCAATTTTGAGTTATAGTATTTCCTCATTAATTTTGCAAATGAGGTCATCATTTGCATAGTTGATATCTATTAATATTTCTCTCCTCCTCAGTTACATATGTCACAAGTTTGAGAGTCCAATTATGGAATTTGGCCAATGTATATACTTTCCTCATTAATTATGCAAATTAGATACTTATTTGCATAATAAGTATCTAATCATGTACATCATCACTCATGACAAGCTATCTACCTACCAAAAATCATGACCATCCATCAAGCCCTTCTTGAGTTATTCCATTTCAAAGTCTGAAGCAAAACCTGCTCCTGCAGTTCAAAAAAAGCCGCTAGGGGGCCCAAACCTATACCACTTACTCTCTGTCCAAAGAGCTATCTACCACAGGACCATAGCATGTCCAAAACACGAGATATCAAAACAGGAAGTTCCGCTGCAGTACCGTAACAAGCCGCTAGGGGACCCAAAATCTAATCATTTCCAAGTCTCATCAAGACCTACCCACCTACCAAATATCAAGACAATCCATCCAAGCCTTCTCGGGATATGCTGTACGTTACAAACAAACACACAAACACACACACAAACACACACGCAAACAAACGCTACCCTCTGCATAACCTTCTCGGCAAAGGTAATCACGGCAAAACATGCCCAGAGGCTGCCGGACAAAGTACATCCCAGGCCTGAACGATGAGTCCAAGACACTGTACGACGAATACGTGAATCGTTTCGAGTCCGACCCATTCAGTGCATCAACACTTGAATGTGGAGACCTACTCACAAGCATAGTCACAGAAAGTCGACAGAGGCGATGGCGGGAGTTCGTTGAATCGACTGACCTCACCCGTAGTAGCCGGAAGGCATGGAAAACAATCCGGATCCTTGGAAATGACTAAAGCACAACCAGTGCCACAAGTCACTGCAGATCAAGTTGCTCACCAACTACTTGTAAACAGCCAAGGAAACCCAAACCACTACTCCCCAAGAGCCAAGCTCCCCAAAGCAGATGCTACGATCTCCGAAGGAACCTCACATTTCACAAGGCCCAGCATGGAGATCTACACAACGCCATTAAGGACATGAAAAACAACAAGGCAACTGGACTTGACGACATCCTATGCGAGCAGATCACAATGGCTGCTCAACATGCGCAATCTGAGTCTGAACACCAACAGGATCCCCAAAATCTGGAGGAAATCCAGAGTGATTGCCTTACTGAAACCTGGGAAAGGTCAATTCATACCCAAGAATTACAGGCTGATCTCTCTGCTATGCCACACATACAAACTCTTTGAAAGACTACTACATACTGAACCATATTGCACCACTCGTGGATGAGCTCCTCATTCCCAAGCAAGCAGGTTTTAGACCTGGAAAGTCTTGTACTGGCCAACTACTGAATCTTACACAGTATATTGAGGACGGGTATGAGAGAGGTCCATACTATGCTGCCAACCATCTGCGGGCCAATCCTGACAAAACACAAGTGAGCGTCTTCCACCTGAAAAATAGGGATGCAAACCGCCAACTGAGGGTCTGTTGGCAGGGAAAATGGCTGAGTAGTGCCAGTAAGCCAGTCTACCTTGGTGTCACCTTAGACAGGACCCTGTCATACAAGAACCACATCCTGAACACCAAAATGAGGGCCTGCATGGGAGGGTTCCATCAACGCTCTACGCTAAATTCGGAGGGCTGGTGACGTATTATGCTAAATTCAGGACACTCTCTATGCTCTATGCTAAATTCTGAAGCTTCCCAAAGCATTATGCAGGCCTCAAAGACCTAGCGGCTGAACTAAGGCGTCAAAGTTGGTAATGTATGAGGTTTGGAGGTGACAATAAGTAGTCTTGAACGTATAAACTTAAAAGTAAGACTGATAACAGCCAGCTCCCTATATAACTGATGCTGTAACATTCGGGGCACGGTCGTCCATAAGTATCAAGAAGAAGAATACAGGCCGGCCTCCATTTACAGCCAAGCGGCTCTCCCGCCTGTCAAACTTCTAAAAACAACTCTATCATCAAACAAACAGATGACATGACAATTGCTTTCATGTTCTGATCTTTGCCATTCATTTGGTTTCAAGAGGGTCAGAGGCAGGTTGACATAGTGGCATTGATATTGAGAGTAATCACTCAGGACTAGTGAGGAGACTGTGATGTTGCAAAGCTTAACCTGTTTGCTCTACCCATGCTTGTAGCCAGGATTGTGTTCGTTTATATCATGTATAGATTATTGGACAACTGAGCGCAGAAGGGTTCGGCACGATTTATAGGGGACCAGGGGCATGCTCTCCCCGGAAAATTTTCAAAATTCAAGCCTCTGAAATGGCAGTTCCTGCATTTTGAGGATTTCAAAGTAAGAATCGAAGGCTATTGATAACAGCACTGACAATGGAGAATACATTCATCATTCTTTTCGGCCACATTTAGTGGAGAGCAGGATGGTGGAGCAATCTTGGCGGGAACGGTGGACTTATACTCCCGCCAAGTAAAGCCTCGTAAGGCCCGATAGTGCCTTAATTTGCAGGTCCTGAGGTTTAAAATCTCAATCTATATATTGCCATCTGTGCAAGATGTTCCAAGACGGCCAGTAATCATCCTTAACTTTATCAATGCCGTAAGACAATATAACCAGGAAGTGCAGCAGATACAGTCAAACCTGTCTATAGCGGTCACTCAAGGGACTGGCCAAAACTGGCCGCTAAGAACAGGTGGCCGCTATGGAGAAAATGTCGATTAATTGACCACGAGTGACACATGTTTTCAGTACCCACTGAGATATATTTATTCACCGTACAGTACACATGTAAACAGGTAAGGCACATTTTAGAAGTTCGATTGTTGTTCTTTTACTCCTAGTTAGTTTAGAACAAAATACATGTTGCTCAGTTGTCACTTACTGTTCGTTTTCGACCGTTTTCAAACATAAAATCGTGGCGACAATTTTCCTTAGTCTCTTGTTGTGGCTTGTGTTGATCAGCATCTACCATTATGCTAATAGGGTACTCAGAAGAAGGTCGCTCTTTTGAGGGCTTTTTGTCTTTTCAGAAAATTGCAACAGCCCAAATTTTACATCATAGCAATATTATCCACATTCATTTTGAAGCTTTTGGTTTAGTAATTATCCTCAGTGATACTTTACAGCAAAATAAATTTAGTACATTATACCTCCGTAACAGTGGTATCTTCCGTTGACCTTTATGCTGCTACCTATCCAGTTTGTATCAGCGCCATTTTGAAAACTGCGCGTAACACGTTTTGAGCACAATTTGAATGAAGTTCCCGGTGAAAACGGAAATTGGGCCGGCATTCAAACATTTCACGAACTTACCGCATCAGGTACATGTGTGGGTTGTATTTTCCAAAAAGCTGTCGTAATATTTGTCCAGTCGAAATGCACAAAAATGGTCAATTTTACCACGATGTACAAACGCAAGCCATGTGAAGAAAACTATACTTGACTTCGCGTCAAACCATGGATTTTCTAACAAAGATAAAACATTCTGGTTTTCTTTATTATGATCCTATCCAGTTGAGGCTACATAAATTTGATAACTGCGTGAAAAAATGAAGATTTTGAACCCGGCGTGCGGTGGCGATGCGGCTTCTACCGGCGCGCCGTGACCATTATCGGCAGTGTTACTGTACTCGCGGGACTGAAAATCGTCTGGCCGCGACCGCGTTGGACAGGTGGCCGCTATAGCCTAATTCTTAATGCTTATGTCAATGGGAAAAATCCAAGGGACCGACAAAAAGTGACCACTATGGGCAGGTGGCCGCTATGCAAAGGTGACCGCTAATACAGGTTTGACTGTACCCGTCTCGCAAGTCGGGTATACCGGTCATAATTTGTAAAAGCGCACACAATATACCATGAAAACATCACCAACTTCGCTCAAAACAAGTCCAACAGCTACAGCTGCTTGGAAATTAAAGACACTCTCGTGTCCAGCGCACTGTGCGATCATTCCCTTGTATGTGCCTTGCTATTACACAAGATTTTGGGAACGAGTTCGGTGGATTGTTCCATTGTGTACAGGGGGAGGATTGCAAAACAAAACAGACTACGCACTCGTTTGTGACTTAGGCAAGGTTGGAAAAGTTTGACAACGCTTTACGCACAATTCATCAACTACGTTTTACGCTAAATTCCTGGTAGCTACTACGCATTACTTGGAATTAAAGTGGTCAAAAACATCAAACGCAAAATACCCAGCTTACGCTCTACGTTGAATTAGAGAGGTCGGCAACACTCTACGTAAAATTAAAACGGCTCACTGTTTATGTCACTTACATGTTGGTTAGGTTTATGTTAAACGACCTGTATCTAGCCCCTCGGGGCACAAATGTACAATAAGGGTCTTCTTCATCATCATTACGCTCTACGTAAAAGGGCATGCAGGCCCCCCAAAATGAAAGTGGGTGCCAGGAACAACATCCTTAAGAAACTTGCAAACACTCACTGGGGTGCAGATGCCAGTACTGTACGAGCCACAGCCTTTGGACTATATGTTTCTCTACAGCAGAGTATGCAGCCGCTGTGTGGACCATGAAGCTGGACCCGGTCCTGAACTCTGCTTGTAGGGCCGTCTCTGGCTGCCTATGCCCCACCAGAGTTGACGACCTATACAAATCTACTTACTGTGCAGTATAACCCCACACACACACACACATCAGAAGAGCCGTGGCAGCACAACAAGAGAAGCTCAAGCAAGAGAGCGACCCACACCACGTACTCTACCAGCATGTTCCTCCACAAAAGAGACTCAAATCAAGATACAGCTTCATGCAATCAGTTGGACCACTCAGAGGTAGTGCAGTGTCTCAGAGGATGGCCATGTGGTCTCATCACCACCAGACAGCACCACATACTAGTAAACTCACCATCCCCCGAGGGAATCCCTTCCTCCAGGAGGGGGGAGGCATGGCCAACCTGGTCATGTCTCAACCGCCTCAGAACAGGCATAGGAAGGTGCAAGACGGTCTCATGAACAAGTGGGGCCTTAGTCCAGATGGACATGTGGCAGGAGCAGACCATGAAACACCTCCTCGTCTGTCCCCTCCTGCCTGAGCCATGCACCAGAGAGAACCTGGAATCCCTGACTCCAAGAGGAAGGGCGGTTGCGGAACACTGAAGAGGAAGTGTGTAGCAGACAGAAGTACCAGTGGTGACTCGGGAAGAAAGAAGAAGACTGTTCTATGTTTACCTTGAAGTTCCTATTATTATTTCCATCAAAAAATATAGTTTAGGGTGTGTCTGTTTGTGTTTCCAGACAAATTAGGCAGTAGTCAGCATATATATCTCAAGAACCTCTGGTGGCCATGGATGGATTATATGATATTTGATATGTCTGTAGGTGTTGGGAAGACAAAAGTCAGTGTCATTTTTTGGCCCCCTGGTATGTGAACTTGGTACTGCAGCAGAACTTTTTTTTTTGACCTGGACGTGCTTTTTTTTGGTGGCAGATAGCTTTTGATGTAAGGAAGAAGTGGTGTAGGTTTCGCCCCCCTAGCAGCTTGCTCTGGAACTGCAGAAACATTTTGTCAAAATCTTCCAAGGAGAATAACTGAAGAAAGGAATGACGGATTTCCATGATATTCAGTATGCAGGTAGCTTAGACAGAGATGTAAATAAGGAGGTATAGATTATGAAAATTGGTAAAATTGGACTGTGATATAAATAATATTGCGACATGTGTAAGTTAGTTAAAGGTGTACATGACCAAGCATTAATTATGTAAATTAAGTGGAAGTCATATCCATAATTAGAATATTTCATGGAGACATGAGGTCTCCAAACTCTTGTTATTGTTAGAGTAAGAGAATGTCAGTTTTGTAAACAAATATTATAAAACCCATAGCATATAGGCAAACAGAAACAAATCAGAATCACTCTGGTCCTTTGAAAGAAAAGAAATGTATTTCATGCTAATGGCTGCCGTAAATACCCATCTATAGTCTGATATCTTTTAGTACTATTGATTTTCTGAATTGCCCCTACTAGAGAGAGAGGACCTTTTATTCCAAGCAATCTTGGATCCGATTCCTCCCAATCACTTTAGTCAGGGACACAATCAATCAGTCTCTAGTGCATCTTTTTGAGAGTAATAGAGGAACCATTCTCCATTTATAAGTGTTATATAGCTCAAGGAAAAGGGTTAATAAGAATCTTTATGACTATAAGGCTTGGCATGGAGTATAACTGACAAAATTGCTCTCATTGTGGTAAAATAGAGTACATCGTTTTGTGCAGCAATGCATTAGAGCCAAATGTCTGCCTTGCAATCATGGTTTTGCCAGTTCTTATCTCCATGAAAAAAGACTTTTTCATGGAGATACTGTTTTGCGTGCGTTTGCGTGTTTGCGTGTATGCTTGTGTCACCGGATGCTTAAAGTCAGCATAACTGTAGAACATGTAGATGGATTGTAATGATATTTGGTAGGTGGGTGGGTGTTGGGAGGAGAAAGTTCAAGGTCGATTTTGGGCCCCCTGGTATGTGTCACTGGAACTGCAATGGCGTATTTGTAAAAATCTTCCAAGGAGAATAACTGAAGAAAGAAACGACAGATTGTCATGCTATTTGGTACGCAGGTAGGTTGGACAGGGATGTACACGCTTAAGTGCAAATTATGCACATTGGGACTGAATTTGCATAAGTAAGGAGGAAAATCGTTTGCATGTGTGTATGTGGGTGTCACCGGATGCGTAAAGTCAGCATAACTGTAGAACGTGTAGATGGATTGTAATGATATTTGGTATGTGGGTAGGTGCTGGGAGGAAAAAGGTCAAGGTCGATTTTGGGCCCCCTGGTATCTGTCACTGGAACTGCAATGGTGTATTTATAAAAATCTTCTAAAGGAGAATAACTGAAGAAAGGAACTGCTACAACAGATTTTCATATTATTTGGTACGCAGGTAGGTTGGACAGAGATGTACACACTGAAGTGCAAATTATGCAAATTCAGTGTGTTTGCGTGTATGTTTGCGTGTGTGTATGTTTGTGTCACCGGATGCGTAAAGTCAGCATAACTGTAGAACGTGTTGATGGATTGTAATGATATTTGGTATGTGGGTAGGTGTCGGGAGGAGAAAAGTCAAGGTAGATTTTGGGCCCCCTGGTATGTGTCACTGGAACTGCAATGGCATATTTGTCAAAATCTTTTAAAGAGAATAACTGAAGAAAGGAGCGACAGAGTTTCATGTTATTTACTATGCAGGTAGCTTAGACAGAGTGGTATACAATGAACTGCAAATTATGCAAATTGGACTTAATTTGCATAAGTAAAGAGGAAAATCTATATTTGCAGAGTTGTCCATTGCATATTGTGGCACATCTGTTAGTAGCTATTTATAGCGAAAGTGGGTCACTTCTCCTGGGCCCGACAGGTGGGGGTCATACCATTGAGCGATATAGAATGGGGGAAACTGGTTTAATAAAACACAAAGTTTCATGGAGATTTTGGGTCCTAAGACTCTTGTTTTGAGTGTGTTTGCGTGTGTGTTTGCATGTTTGTGTCACCGGTTGTATGTTTGTGTCACCGGATGCTTAAAGTCAGCATAACTGTAGAATGTGTAGATGGATTGTAATGATATTTGGTATACAGGTAGGTGTTGAGAGGAGAAAGGTCAAGGTCGATTTTGGGCCCCCTGGAATGTGTCACAGGAACTGCAATGGCGTATTTGTAAAAATCTTCTAAGGAGAATAACTGAAGAAAGGAACGACAGATTTTCATGTTATTTACTATGCAAGTAGCTTGGACAGAGATGTATACAATGAAGTGCAAATTATGCAAATTGGGGCTTAATTTGCATAAGTAATGAGGAAAATCTGTATTTGCAGTGTTGTCTATTGCATGTTATGGCACACCTGTTGGTAGCGAAACTGGGTTGAATATATTCCCCAGGGCCCGACAGCTGGTGCTCAAACCACAAAGGGATATACAACCAAACCTGTATACTTGTTATCTCCATGAAAAAAGACCAACAACAAATAGCTTGAGCAAATAAAAAACAAATTTCATGGAGATTTTGGGTCTTCAGACTCTTGTTTTTATTAGTGATGCTGAAGAAGAGTAATGGATGTCACTCAAAACGTCCGGAGTTAAGTCTCGGAATTTTATGCAGTTACAGAGTTTGAATTGTCTTTAAATATTTTCAACTATTTCTTGCAATAATCATTATCTCCAAAAATACACAAAATACAAAAAAAACATAATGTAGTTTATGGCTGGTGGAACATTAACACCAATTATGCAAATAGATTCCTAATTTGCACAAAAATGCCATAATTCTTCTAAGTTGTAAATGGTTGGACTGTCAACATTGTGACATGTGTAAGTTAATCAAGGTGTAAACATGACCAAGCATAGGTTATGCAAATGTGTAAGTCATTTGCATATTAATATGAGGTCTCCGAACTCTTGTTACAGGTAAGTTTTACGCAGCTTGTACAATGTACAGTCATGTACTTACCATATTATAGAAAAATGTTGTGTTACACCTTGAGGCAGATAATGCTCATTTGTCTTTGTTGTCTTTTTGCAGGCCTTGGCCTTGGTCCCCTGATGGATACTGTTATTCAGATTGATCCAAGGTACGTGACTGTGTGTGTGAGGGCACTCAGTTGAGTAGAAATTCTAAAGTTTATGATGCTTGCCTTACATAGATAGATCCAGATATTCTGTATTAATCATATAATTTTCTACCCTTCTTACTTATCTGACTGTGAGTGTTCAACTTACAGTTTCAATAACACTATATATAATACCATTACATGTTGACATTAAAGGAGCAAAGATACGATGTCGTTGTGTGGTGAGAACTGATAGAAAATCCAAGCCCTAATAGACTGATCCTGACTGTCCATCACAATTAGGGGTTCGACCAATGAGAGAGTGACTGCATGTTCGTCAATTATTTGCATTTTTATGTTTTAATTTTGCATTTCTACGTTTTGAAGGAGGTGGGCGGGGCTATGGTATCTGTCTATTTACACTAGGCGCGTGAAACTAAAAGATCACCATGTAGCTTATTTTGTGCCGCTTTTGAGCACTTTTGATAAGAAATCCGCACGCAAATGTGGTTAACAGTGGCATTAAATGACAATTTCATAAAGATTACAGCACCTAGAACATTTCCAGTTTTCAAGCCTCATAAAATGCTCTGTGTGCCTTTAAAGTTTTAAAAAAACTCAAATTTCTAGTCATTCCTTCACATAGTAAGTTTCAATAACATTATACCATTACATATCGGAATTAAATGAGCAAAGATATGATGTCGTTGTGTGGTGAGAACTGATAGAAAATCCAAGCCCTGATAGACTGATCCTGACTGTCCATCACAATAAGCGGTTCGACCAATGAGAGGGTGACTACATGTCCGTCAAATATTTGCATTTTTATGTTTTAAATTTCAAATTGTATTTCTACGTTTTGACGGAGGTGGGTGGGGCTATAGTATCTACAGTATTTACAGTAGGCGCGTGAAAGTAAAAGATTACCATGTAGATAATTTTGTGCACTTTTGCGCACGTTTGAAAAGAAATCCGAACACAAATGTGGTAAAAAGTGGCATTAATTGTCAATATCATCAAGATAATTACCCACTACAATATTTCCAGTTTTCAAGTCTCATAAAATGCTCTGGGTGCCTTTAACATGTATAGTAATTTATAAATGTATGTTGACTAAAGTATACATTACACGTATATTGGACAATTATAGAATATGTTTTGAAAAGAAAGTTCAATAAAAAGTTACCATGAATTGTTTTCCATTGATATATCAACATTTTGTCAGGCAGAGCTATTTTCAATTGGTGTTCCCAAGGACATTATATAATGTCCTTGGTGTTCCCAGTCTGTAGACTGAAAAGTGTGTTGTTGTTCCACAGCATCATTCCTACTGCGTTCATTGCCACCACTGTCGTGTTTGTCAGCTTCACGTTGAGCGCACTGTGGGCAGAAAACCGCTACTACCTGTTCCTGGGAGGTAATTATAAGGCAATTATATAACATCTGGAAGTGTTCACAGCGGTTCTATTTTGAAATCGTGGTTACCTCTCCGCTGTGAAATCATGACACCACAAATATATTTCCATTGTATTACTACCGTGACAGTAAGTACATATACAACTGAACATTTCTCGTAATATTACTGCAACCTCGTAATCTGCCTGCTGAACATGTAATTGCCACCTGTGCTAGACAATTTATTGATTCTACCAACTGTAGCGTTACTATCAATTCAAGTCAATACTTGCTTTGAATGACAATGATTTTAGTGTTGATAGGTTCATACAAAAATGTTCTTATATATTCAATGCTTCACTGAGTACTATATACTATTTCGACTACTAAAAATGATTTTGTATTATGATGTGATTCTAATGTGTTGTTATCTACTGCTAACAATTCAGCCTATTACAAGGTGGGACACTTTGAGGTTTTTTACAAGACTTAGTAAACCATCAATAGCTGAACCAATAGATATATGTAGAGGAAAAATCCACAATAACATGACATGTAGTTTGACTGGACATTGCCTGTTCTGTATGCAGGGATCCTGATGTCAGGTGTGCAGATGCTCATGTTTGCTGGGCTGTTCAACCTGTTCTTCAGGTCCTACTTCCTATTCCAGGTACATACTATTAGTAAGAATGGTCTACACCTGCAGGGCAGGGACAAATCTATTTATAGACCAACTGTGTAGATTTGTCTAAATTAAAGAACCAAATTTGGCACACATGTAACTGAAAATATTCTATACAAATCTGCATATGGAGGCATCCCAATTTCTACCCAGGTGCACTCTGGTGGCATCTTGAATTTAGAACCCCCAAATAGACCACCAATTTTTAAGAATTCAGTGCTGTCTTTACGGAGAGGGTCCAAAATTTAAACAGCAAAATAATGTTTTTTCATATATGCTGGAATAGCCTTCTACGAAGACCATAAATCTTTCTTTTTTTTAATGCTTCTTTTAAATTTTGATGCAATTTTAAATGAAAAATGTATAATTTACTTTCAGTACATTCAAAAGACAATTTTTCAAGGTACTGTACCAAAAATGATTTTATATCAAGTTATTATCAATTATTTGAATACATATCCTACTTGCCTTTATAGTCAAGTAGTAGATTCTCATAAGAGACCTTTGGTAGAAAGTGAGAATCCCTCCATATAATAAGTTTCGCACCATAGAATTGTAGCTTGATGTCTCTTGATTTTAGGTAATACATGTACTAAATGTATGATGCGCCCAAAATAGCAGCAACTGGATAAAATTTTGAAACAGTCAGACGTTTAAAAAAAAAAATTATCCAGTTGCTTGTGTTAATGAGTACCTGGATGTCTAACCTTCATCTACATGTGTGATGTACTAAGGCCCAGGTGAGATGCCATGGTTCTTGGGGTGTCTATTATAAAGTAAGCAAATTTATGCAGATACATCTGAAATGGAAAATAAACCAGACTGTGCAAATAAAGAAGAATGCCTAGAAGTGGTCAGTTAGAATGGCCCAAAGGAGTGGAGACATTGAGCCACTTCCTTTGCCACTGTGCCAAGGATTTTGCCCGGTACCTCGTCTGGGCCTGCTGCCTTGTTGTTTTCGAGGGACCGGAGTTCAGTGATGCTCTTCAATTTGGGGAGATCATCTACATGTAGGCTTTCCATGTCTGGAAGCTTTGGGACCTCATCTAGGACACTTTCATCACCTTCCATGTGTCTGTTGTGGAGTTGTCTGTAGTGTTCTGCCCAGCAGGCCAGTATGGCGAATTTCTCAGTTATGAGGGTTGCACCATCTGCACTTCGAACAGGAAAGTGTGCCTCTCATTGAGAGCGCTGTAGAATTGTTGTCGCTTGCCATTTTCTGCGTAGCCCTGAATCTCTGGCAAGGCGAGTCCAGCATTCGTTTGTCATTTTCCTTACTTCTCGGTGTGCATGGGACCAGGCTTTAGCAAACCTGTCTCTTTTGTCTGGGAATGGGTTCCTGTGGACAGTGTTGTGAGCGTTGTGCTCTGGTTCGCTTGGTAGTGGTGCCGAGTATTTGGGTGCTAGCTACTCTGTCCAGACAGTGGTCAGTAGCTCTTGCATGTGGAACTGCTCTTACTGCGTACATGTATATGCTGATAATTAATTGGTAGCTGTTGGGATGCACCATGTGATTATGACAATTCATCCATACCATTTCGAGTTATGCTGATTCAAACTTTCCAACAAAATTCCCATACACTTCCAGAATAGCTGCTAGTTGATTAGAAAATGCTAGGTGGCGCTTTTAGAGCCGGCCTCGGATTTCTGATGCTGTGCGGTTTTTAAGTATGTTTTAACGTGTTTTGATGTCGCTTCTGGTTTTATATTCGTCTTATACTGAACATACTGGGAATGCTCTGGTCTGTCTACTTTGACTGTCGCAAGCCGTTTCTTCATATGGTGGTGACGGACTCCTCAGCAATAGTGACCCTGCTGAAATACAACACATTCCTGAAAGGACGAGGATACTCCGTCAATTACAGTGTAAACGCCTTTCTCGCCCTGAAAGGAAGAACGTCCTCGTTCCCCGTATGTTTTTATGTAATCCCCAATCATTAGTGAACAAACTCAACGAGTTTCAAGTCACACTAACACACCACTCTGTTGACATCGGTGTTGTCTTGGGATCTTGGCTGTCAAATTCCCTCCCGCTTTGTGCTATCGGACTGGATGGCTTTAATCTGTACTCAAGACACAGAACAGACAGAAGAGGAGGAGGGGTAGCTGTGTATGTCAAGGAACAGATCCCTCGAGGCAGTAAACTGAATACTCAGTACCTGACAATGTTGAAGTTGTATGGGTCTGGGCAAGACCTCACCGTCTTCCAAGACCATTGTCAGCCATCGTTGTTTGTGGAATATACTCACCTCCTAACTCACCCCACCAGGACTTGTTGATCGACCACCTGGTAACGGTTAATGTGATGACCTTTGTGCAAAACACCCCGATATTGGCCTTGCCCTCCTTGGAGACTTCAACAGAATGGACATTTTGGAGCTCTGCAGTGGAGGTCTCCTGTCACAAGTGGTCAAGAACAAAACAAGAGGGGATGCAGTATTGGACTTAATAATAACAAACATGAAAGACATCTACGAGCGTCCAACTATCCTTCCCCCAGTGGGTCTGAACGATCACTCGTCAGTCCTTTGGACCCCAGTTGTGAAATTCGCTGACAACAAGACCACAAAGAAGATTGTTCGACTGATGGGTGAATCAGAAATGCACAAGTTTGGGAATTGGATTACGTCCCATGACTGGTCCCAGGTGTATGAAGCAGAAGGAGTACCTGCAAAGGCGAATGCATTCCATGCGATGCTGGAAAGCGCTGTCAACACCTTCTTTCCACCCAAAATCTTCAAAACCCATCAGACTGACAAACCATGGATTACTTCTCACATAAAACACCTGATCAGCTTAAGGCAGAGGGCATTCCACAGTCAACTTCCACTGGAAATTCTACCAGAACTTAACTCAACAAACACTAGCCACCGCAAGGAAGAACTACTATGCAGACCGGGTTAGCAGACTGAAGACCACAAATCCGCAGCACTGGCACCAAGAAGTAATGAACATGGCAAATATGAGGAAAACTAACTGTACCATAGTGTTCCCTTGGATGGCGGCAGACGACACTAGTACTGCAAATACAATCAACAACAAGTTTTCCGAGGTGTCGAATGCCCTTCCTCGACTAAACACTTCCTTGCTGCCGTCCTTCCTACCTTCTCCTCAACAGCTACCCACACTCCAGGTCTGGGAGGTGTACCAATGTCTCCGGGCGTCCAGCCAGCTAGCATTGAACAGCTCAGACCAATCTCACTAACCTCCCAATTTGCAAAGATTGCTGAGTTCTTTGCTTGCAAATGGATCTCAAAAGACATTCATTTCGACACAAGGCAATTCAGCAGCCTTAAAGGCCGTTCTACCGTCCACACGCTCGTAAGTCTTGTCTAGACAGACTATGCCGTGGAGCTGATAACCCAGGAACCATCAGTACCATCGTAGCCACGGACTTCTCAAAGGCCTTTGACCGAGTCCATCACAATACTGTAATAGCCAAGCTGCTAGACAAGGGTCTGAGACCAGAGCTAGTACCGTGGGTCTGTGACTGCGAGGAAACAGCGAGTTGGGTACAGAGGATCACTCTCCAACTGGCAGATGCTCAAGGCACTTTACTTGGCCCCATCCTCTTCCTTGTCCTGATGATGATGCTTCAACTGGCATACTCAGTTTTGCTTTGAAATTACTGGATGATATGGACTAATGTTTCTTCATAGACCAACTAAACTCTTGGACAAGAAAAAACCATATGCTTTTAAATGGTACCAAGTGTCTAGCAATGCACATTACGTTCTGCAGGAACCCGCCACCGTTCCCTACATTGCAAATCAACTCCTCAACTCTGTCTGCTGTGCCTTGTTTGAAAATACTCGGTCTCTGCATGCAAAAAGACCTTCGTTGGAATGAGCAAGTCAGTCACATGTCAGCACAAGCCGCAAGAAAACTGTTCATTCTTTAAGTGACTCAAAAAGTTCGACCTTTCACCTAATGAACTACTTGTCATCTACATGGGGTATGTTCGACCCCTTCTTGAGTACACCGTGCCCATCTGGAACCCAGGACTGACAAATCACCAAGGTGACCAGCTAGAGAGGATTCAAAGGAAAGCTTGCCGTATCATCCTTGGCCGTGCCTACCCTGGATATACGGATGCACTGACACATCTAGGTCTCACTACCCTGTCTGAAAGGCGCTATAGAGACTATGTCTGAAGTTTGGTAGAACTCTGCTCGACTCTGAATTTGACCACTGGCTGCCGAGTCGTATATCTACCATCTCTGGAAGATGTACGCGAAATGGACATAAACTGAACATCCCTAAGGCAAACACACTGAGATTCAGTATGGTTACTAGCTCATATATGTGAATGTTGCCAATATTTTTGAGAAATGATATTGTCTATTATTTGAATAAGTATCGTTTTTATATATGTATGAGATTATCTGTAGGCTGACCGGATTGAAACTTGTTTGTACTGTACATTGGTTTTTAATTCAGTGTTTTTACAACTGCGACAAACCAATAAAAGACATCTTGTATCTAGTTGACCTAGACTTCTATCACTTCTTTGTCGGTCCAAGAGCTATATACCACTCTAATTTGATGACCGTACTATCTTCAGATCAAAAGATGTGAAAATCGGAAGTTCACTACCATTTTTCCTCATCAATCATACAAATTAGGTCCGACATAATTAGTATCATCACTATCTAATTATGTGCATCCATGCCACCATAACCAACAAATCATGCTAATCCATTCATAACGACTTCTGCCGATTCAACCTTCCGGACAAAAATGCCATTATAATGATTGCACTTCCAGAAAAGCTGCTTGGAGGCATGTCGTAAACTTTGAAAAATTGCAATATTCCCGTTTTGTCACTCCCACCCCTCTTACAGGCACAACTGTATGTGGGCCTCGCCATCTTCTGTGCCTTTGTGCTGTATGACACCCAGCTGATTGTAGAGAAACGCCGCCGCGGAGACACTGACTACATCTGGTAAGTGTGGTAGAACACCACCACAGTTTGTAGTACCTCACTGGACCACTAGGGCGAGCTACAATCACAACTTGCCACTATGAACTACATGTACTAGTTAACTTATATTGTCTTGTCTTGTTCAGAACATCTTTTTTATCAAATGGACATCATGCCTGATATGAATGAAAAAACAAAGCTTCAAAAGTTCGGGTACATGTACTAGTAATATGTTCTGGAGATAGGGGTAACCTGTAAAGAAAACTGAATGAAGACCGTTATTGCACATTTCTGCCACACTTGGCTAAGTACAGGTCACAACAAAACAAAAGAACAAGTACAGTTCACGGATACAAAAAGAATATATCTTTAGATAAATTCTACTTCTCCTCGCTTTTCGGTTATAGTAGATATAAAAGAACAGACATGTTTTTCAATCGGAGGTTTGTCTAGTCGCATTAGGAATATGAATTTTTGTACAGTACTTAAATGTGTGAAGTAGGGAAATAGGTTTTGTACAAGCTTATACAATTCATTTCTTTCTTGGGTATATAATCTGCATTCTACCACAAAATGACATTCGTCTTCTATTCTATTCAAAGTACAATGTTTACATAATCGTTGTTCTAGAGGAGTACGGGACTATGTCTTCCCGTTTCAATATGTAGTTTGTGGCAGCTGATTCTTAGTCTTGTGACTGCATTCCTGTCCCTCATATTTGCATTGCTTAAATATTTTTCTTTGTCATATAAGTAAAAAAAAAATAATATGATCTTAACTTATTTTTGGCAGCCCCATCTTTGTTGTCGTTATGTATTTCTTTTGGAAACGTTTGGAGGTAAATGTCTTTTATCCAAGAAAACTGTGAAGCAGAACAGTCTGTATTTTGTAGAATGAAAACTGAAAAATTAATGCACATATTCTAAAGTAACAATTTGAAAGTGTTTTAAAGGACCAGCTGATTGGAAATGACATTGAATACTAACTCAGCTAGAAAGTGTATGAAATGTATTTTTGGTGAAAATTGATTTACATTCAATTTGATAGCTTACTCCATATATGCTTACATGTTGAAAGTTATGCACCCATTTGACCTCTGTGGAGTTGCAATGGTATCAGGACAGTTCGACCACAACGGTTCGGCCCCAGGCCCAGGATGGTTCGGCCCCAGGTTAAGGATGGTTTGGCCCTGTTAGTTCTTTGGTGTATGTGTACTATGCAATGTACATATTAATAAAAAATCAATGTGAAATGATAAATCCTATTGAAAGTTAAGACATTCAGGCATTTCTATTAGGGTATGGATCGTAGAATTTGGCAAAAAAGGAATAATTGGCCAGTAGAGTCATTCGTATCCACAAGGTTACAATTCCCCCTCGGAACTGCATCTGCAAAATACAACCCTGTGTTAGTCAAACTCCACCGGCAAATGTTCTCCCTTTAGCCGGCGTAGTTAGTCTGGTAGAGACTTAATTCTCAGTAGAGACTGCATTTCTTTGCCGGACATCTTCAACTTGTAGTTTGTACTTTGTTGTTTGGCCGAAACGCGTGATTTTCAATAGAGACTGCATCCCTCTGTCAGAGAAGGAGTCTGCCTACATGTTTCTCCAGGTCCCTCTGTCAGAGAAGGAGTCTGGCTACATGTTTCTCCAGGTCCCTCTGTCAGAGAAGGAGTCTGGCTACATGTTTCTCCAGGTCCCTCTGTCAGAGAAGGAGTCTGGCTACATGTTTCTCCAGGTCCCTCTGATCAGAGAAGGAGTCTGGCTACATGTTTCTCCAGGTCCCTCTGATCAGAGAAGGAGTCTGGCTACATGTTTCTCCAGGTCCCTCTGATCAGAGAAGGAGTCTGGCTACATGTTTCTCCAGGTCCCTCTGTCAGAGAAGGAGTCTGGCTACATGTTTCTCCAGGTCCCTCTGTCAGAGAAGGAGTCTGGCTACATGTTTCTCCAGGTCCCTCTGTCAGAGAAGGAGTCTGGCTACATGTTTCTCCAGGTCCCTCTGATCAGAGAAGGAGTCTGGCTACATGTTTCTCCAGGTCCCTCTGTCAGAGAAGGAGTCTGGCTACATGTTTCTCCAGGTCCCTCTGTCAGAGAAGGAGTCTGGCTACATGTTTCTCCAGGTCCCTCTGATCAGAGAAGGAGTCTGGCTACATGTTTCTCCAGGTCCCTCTGTCAGAGAAGGAGTCTGGCTACATGTTTCTCCAGGTCCCTCTGTCAGAGAAGGAGTCTGGCTACATGTTTCTCCAGGTCCCTCTGTCAGAGAAGGAGTCTGGCTACATGTTTCTCCAGGTCCCTCTGTCAGAGAAGGAGTCTGGCTACATGTTTCTCCACGTCCCTCTGTCAGAGAAGGAGTCTGGCTACATGTTTCTCCACGTCCCTCTGTCAGAGAAGGAGTCTGGCTACATGTTTCTCCACGTCCCTCTGTCAGAGAAGGAGTCTGGCTACATGTTTCTCCACGTCCCTCTGTCAAAGGAGTCTGGCTACATGTTTCACCATGTTTGGATTTTGAGAGAGATGAATCGTCATTCGAGACCTCGCCAACATAATATGTTAGATAACTCACGGGATCAATTAGTTTTTCCTAGGGCCAAAACGTCCTGGACCTGGGGCCGAAACATCCTGATATGGGGCTAAAACGCCATGATCTGGAGGGGGTCAAACTATCCAGGGGCCGAAACGTCCATCAATGCGTTGTTTGGTGGATTGTGAAAATCTCTATTCTTTGATTTTCTTTATACTTGGCTCAATTTTACCAATTGAAAGGTTTTTCAATTCGAGACAATTTTAGCCATTTTGTCACAAAAACCCTGAATGATGGGTTTTATCTCACATGAAAATGCCTAATTTTGTATATGTCACAGTAGAGATGGCGATTCAGGAGAATCAACAGACTGCGATCGCGATCTGTTTTCTTTACCTTAGCATCATTAAGGTTGGATTAGAGTTTGTCCTAGGACAGATTGCAATCGCAAATTGTATACTAGTAGAATCGGCGATAGTCCTAGGACAGATCGCGATCGCAGTCTGTCCTAGGACAATCGCAGATTCTACTAGTACAAATTGCGATTGCAATCTGTCCTAGGACAAACTCCGATCTAAACTTAATGATGCTAAGATAAGGAAAAGAGCGATTTTTTTTATAAACCATGATTTTATTTAGTATTCACAAACTCTGATCCAAACTCAAATGATGCTAAGATAAAGGAAAGAGCAATATTTTTTTATAAACCATGATTTTTCGTAGTATTGCTGCAAACCTACTGTCATTCATTCAAAGTTGTGAAATCATTCAGTATATGTCTGACTGTGAAATGATATAGGTGTGAAACTGTAGTATCTTGAAACTGAGATTGATACTTTGACACCTGTTTGATCACTTTACAATTGGTATTGTTCTCCAGACCTAAGGTTGTGAATTTAATAGGTGTGAAACTGTGAGTAAATCTTGACACCTCAAAATTTGCATACTGAAACATTGTTTGATCACCTTCTTCCAACTGATATCTTTGCACACATTATTAAAATTTTGTCACTCAACTTTATCAGAAATTACTTTATCAAACAAATACTGACATGAAATTTATCCATTATGAAATATGAACTAGTTAATAATTGTGAATGTAGGTAGTATGCTAAAACTAATTGAAATGTTGTGCAATGATTCATTATATTTTCCAAAGCATTTCCATCTAACCAGAATTTGTTCAAGTAGAATCGCCGTTTGTCCTACTTAGGACAGATTGCGATCGCAATCTCTACTAGTAGAATCGGCGATTGTCCTAGCCTAAGGACAGACTGCAATCGCCAATTGTCCCGCCATCTCTACTGTGACATATGTCATATTTCATTTTTGACAGGAAAATCGTTTCTTCCCTTAAATTTACCATGATTGGCGAAACAAAAATGTTGTTCTTTACAAAAGCTGAGGGGATATCCTTCCTTCTCATTATGGCAGAACAGTGTGTCCACACACTGTTTTTTCAATTATTCTGCCATAAATTGCTGTAAAGATAGGAAATTGTGAAAAGCTTCCAAAAATTGTGAAAAAGTTTTCCTTTTTGTTGCCTATTTGACATGATTCACTCACTTATTATGTATATAGGCACAGTGTGGACCTGTTCCTGGACTTTGTCAACATCTTCCGCCGCATCATGATCATCCTGGCACAGAGGCAGCAGGTCAGTACCTACACACCTGCATGCCTGGGTAGGCTATCAGGCGATTGGTTGATTGATTGGTTGCTTGATTGATTGATTGGATGATCGAGAGAATTGGATGGTTGATTGATAGAAGGTAAGAGAGAGAGACAGAAAGACAGGGAGAATGGAAGGAATGCAATACTAAGTACATGATGATTATCGATCTCTTTCATGTTACAGTCAAACCTGTATTAGCGGTCACCTTTGCATAGCGGCCACCTGCCCACAGTGGTCACTTTTTGTCGGTCCCTTGGATTTTTCCCATTGACATAAGCATTAAGAATTTGTCTATAGCGGTCACCTGTCCAACGCGGTCGCGGCCACAAGCTTTTCGGTCCCCCGGGTTTAGAAACACTGCCGATAACGGTCACGGCACATGGTCGCCGCGCGGCAAGATTCAGGAACCTTCTTTCAAATCGCCAATTCAGCAAAAAAATATCATTATACAGTGTAACAGTGTTACCCATGAAAATGTTGTTAATGGTTTTATTTTGCTCTTGCAATTGGTGTGGGTTTTAAACTTCCAAAACCACTAAGAAGCCAAAAATTTTAGACAAACACAGCCTCTTCCGTGCGGTCCGAGCGGGCCTGTACATGTTGGCGACGCTTCGTTTACTTGGGTTACTTCACTAGTAGTAGCATGGGCGAGCAGTTTGTTAAAAAAACACAGACACCTTTTATCTTCTTAAAAAGGTTATAGTCATCCATTCTTTGTCTTAGACTGAAAGCAGTCATCTTGAGCCGATGGTCGTCTTGTGGAAGTTAGACCAAGTTTGACTGTATGTAAATAAATGTACTGAAAATATGTGCCACTTATTGCTCGTGGTCAATTAATCAGCCGTTTCTCTAGAGCGGCCACCTGTCCATAGCGGTCGGTTTTGGCCAGTCCCTTGAGTGACCGCTATAGGCAGGTTTTACTGTACTTTTTTTCTCCAAGAACAATTAACCCAAATCGGGAACTTGCATCAGAATGACAAAATCGCAAGGACGTAAGTCCAACGTGGGTGCAGAGACACCCGGTATGTATTTCGTAAAATGAATACACCTCTGGGTGGACAAATTCTTGTTGTCAGTGCGGGTTTTGTATTACGCTTTGGGCTCCCGCCTCGGGTGAACAAATTCAATGACTTGAGTTTATCCTTGAGACTTGACTTGATGGCGCTATGCCTGCCAAGCGTTGCGCCCCTAGATGGCACTAGTCGTGCCTCGAGATGCGCCAAAATGAGAACAATGACCTAACTGTTGAATGATAAAGTTATTTTAACCCTTCTCCTGCGGGACCCAATATATTGGAGTTGCACTTATAGAGCCTGTATATTTGGGTCCTGTATATGAACAGGTTGGGGGTATTTTTCAGCTGAACGCATCACACCGCAGCGAAACGCACTGAATGCAGAAGTAACTATAGTCATTAGAAAAAGTAATGATACTCATAATTAGCCCATCTTGAATCATGTAAAACCTTAGATGGTCATTTTGTTGTAGTGAATAGTTTTATTCCATACTTATGTCTTGTTCTATGTTAGCTGTTGTTGCCAGACTTTGTACCTGCTGCAATTAAGTTCTTCTTTACATCTCATTGTTCAGCTACTTGTCAGGAAATAGCTTTCTCAAAGGTATTGTGCAGAGATGCCCCACCACTCATCCACTGCAAACTACTTGTACATATTTTCATTGGCAAATCTAATGATTATCCTTTATTTTGTTGTTGTTGTTGCTGGAGTGTAGTGAGGTATGAGTTGGATTCAGAGCGGTTGACAGGATCCTGAATATGGGGTTGTGTTGATTAAAGTTTTCTGTAGACCGTTTTCCAACAAACTAAGAGAAACAAAACTTAGCACACCCCTTGATCTTTAAACGCTTGATAACTGTGAACCTAACTGGCTGTAACTTCTCACATTACTCCATCATAGCGGCTGTACAAGAGGTACTGTTGGGGGTTCAGAAATAAAAATTGGCATGTAAACTGAAGAAACATCCATTATTATGTAATTTTAGCTTCGTACATGAATTTTAAGCGGGTAAGATCTAGAGAAACAGATCTTCTAACAGACTACTGAGGGTGTGGTCATCTTGAAGTCAACTCATTCGCTCATAAAACTGTAAACAACAAATTGAGATATTTCAGTCTCAAGAAGAGAATTATGTGACTTTACCTTTGTGCTAAATTTTAACTCATTTGATTAGAAACTGAGCTACATGATGTACATGTAGTTTTAAAACCATTTGCATTATATATTGATGGACCCTTGTATCATTGACAATGTGTGATTCCCTTTCCTATGATAGCCAACTCATTATAATTATAATCACATGGAATGTGCACAAGGCCTGCTAGTGCCAAGCCCAGCTCAGCTCAGCGCCAAGCCCATTCGTGGTGGTGTCATCAGCGTCGTGAAAGGAACAGTGTGTGGAGTAATGTGATGTTCACAATTGAAAAAAGATTTATACTTCGTCTTTTGGATGGTGAAATCAAAGTCACAGTGGAGGCGGGGAGAAAAACCCTGCACTGACTGTTGCACAGATGGAGTGATCATGACAGTGTTTGATGGCAGCATCACAGTGGGGCGTAACTGCCAGAGGAACAAGGCTCTTCGACCCAGGCAACCTCAAGGTGGTGAGATAGAGGGACACCCAACAGAACTTGACCTTCGACGACACCTGGTAAAAGAATGGCCTAGGACCGTGTAACAAGACTGTTGACAAGCATGAGGAGGATGTGCCAGGCTGTGGTGACAGCGGGTGTCATGTCCACCCAATACTAAAACTCCTTCATCATCACTGAGGCTCCTTAACACAATTTTTTTGTTCGAATAAAGAGTAACCTTAGGCCACTTTAGACTTGCATCGTTTTAACCAACCTGAGTCAATTAACTGGTGTGTGTCACTTAATTGTTGCCGGTCTAAAGAGGAAATAAGCGTCATATGTCGGTTTTTCCACGAACCGACCCAGACCACCTTCCAATGCCTGCGCCGCTTCAGTGGGGGGCCGTGGCGGTTCCTCTCTGTGTGTAAAGAGAAACTGGCTCCAGCAACGCTTAGGATGTCATGGGTCATATGCTAACGATATGCTAATAGACCTGTGCTAGCGATAGAAGCATTCTGAAACGTTTGTGTCACTGAAAGCTGTTGAATCTTTCAAGTGCAATGGCCTGCCACCAGTGGCTGCTTCTTCGGTGCTCTCCTATGACCCGATCAACGTGTCCGGCTTGCACTACCGCCAGCGCGGCGAGGATGAACGCCCGGTTCAAGCTTGGATCTTGACCATCTCTGTACATGCGTCACATCCTCCTTTATTGTTGGGCGCATCTCAAATGCAGGAAAATGCATGTAGCAAACGTAAGAAATATGAACTACTGCAAGACGAAAATAAGTAGCTGACTTCTACCGCCATTTTGATTCGCGCGTGGCTGTAATATCCTGCGCCATGGGTGGCGCACTTGGCTTCCGCCCGTAGGTCTAAAGACAACCGTGACCGGTAGCGAAGCGTTGTGTGCCTGTTATACGACGCAAGTCTTAAGTGAGCCTATTAGTAAGCTTTGATTAATGTGTATTCAATTTGTTGATTTAAGTTTCATATCACCCTTGTACACAAGTCAATATATACCAACAGAAAGAAATATACTGCACAGAGTGTCTGACTTTAGTAGGGTAATCTCTGCACTTTTTTATGCAACAAACTCACGTAAGCAGGCCTGGTGCTCGTTCCAGGAATTACAGTTATGATGAGATGGCTTTCATAGGAAAGAAAAACACACAAGCTTTCTAATGATAAGAAGTACATTGAAATTGATAAAGAAACATTGAGTCATCCTTCATTAAATGTCTTGTCTCATTTCTTGACAGGAGAAGAAATCCAAGAAGTAATGGAACTGGGCATCCCTATTCTCCTGAGCCACCAGAATGGAGACAAGAAGTTCATGTTTCAATCTCTTCAAGATACAGGCTAGAGTTGTATTCCTCATTGTTTATTGTTATGCTGTGAAAACATTCATGTAGGTGATGTTATATTGTCTCATTTCCTTAATCCAGCTAACTTACTAGATAAATGATTCACATCTACCACTGACCTTCATTCAATCTTTACGACTAGACTAGATTCTGAGATTACTTACTGGGTGTTTTGTGTGACATCTATCACTCTTCTTCAGCGTCACCAGAATGAACTGGTAAAACGAGTCAATACTTTGGTGATTAGTTTAGAAATATTTGTCTCCATTGTAACTAAGTGATACAAAATAGATGCAAAGATGCTAAGTAGCACTGTGATTCATGACAGTCATGAACTGTATTATGCATAACTCACTCTCCAATTTTGTCCCAAGATATCATACCGTTTTGAGTTTGTGGTTCTTAAACAATATACCTTAGAATGGTGATGGCATGATTTTCCATGATTGATATATTTTGTCTGGAAGCAATTTTTACTGTTAAAATGCATTTGGTGTTTGTCATGCAAATATTTTAGTATTTAGTTTGATGTATCACTACTTCAATGCTTAATGGAAATCTATGTAATAATAACACTGTATTTATCTCATACATACAGTATATGCTCAAACATAAAACATATTGATAAGGTCTGGAGAAAGTTTCAAAAACAATTTGCAGCATCAGAACTGGTGCATATTTTCCTTTGGTACAGTTCAAGGAGGATCCTGGAAGCATCCATGTAGACATGTAATGTGGCTATGGCATTCAATCTTGCTGTGGGAATGATACTGAACTGACAATAAACATGGTGTTCTGAAGGTTTTGTCTGGTTTCAGAAATTCAATGATTCAATAAGAACATTCCAACTTAAAAGGAATGAAATGACACCTGTCAAAACGGCTATTCAGCTGCAAACAATGCCCTAATTTGCAAAGTCATATCTAATGATCTCTAGATCTACCTGAGCTACATTTACTACACTCAGACATCCTTTTATAGAAGTTCCTCATTGATTATGCAAATGAGTTGGATGGAAACTACCAGTTCAAAATTGCTGCCCAACTAGCCTGTGGCTATTACAAAGGGCCAGCCCTGCTGACAAGGACAAGACAGTACATTGGAATTTTAACATGGACAGTATAACAAACTATAACAATATTCTAAGTACATACACATAAAAGCTATTACTACTACTACACAAGATGTATATTATACAATGTACATATTTTAAGGACTTTTCAGTGGTCCCTTGGATTCGTTTTTACATTGACCCAATCATCAACAATCCTATCCTACCAAGTTCTTTGAATCAATCCCGGCAATGAGAGACAAAGATGCATGGGGAGCCACCACAAGTCAAGACTAGAACGGCTTGACATAAGAATTGCTTTATCTTGAGCGGTCCCAATGTTCAATGACGTCATTGTTACTGTACAGTAGCTTTATTACAGGGTGAACCAGGAAAAGTATGCTCCAACTTCTGAAGGGTTTCTATAATCAACCCTTGGAGCAAAACACCATTCAATGGACACCCTGATGACATTTTTTTTTATTCCTTAATACTATGTCATTTATCCTTGATCACCATCAGTGTTACAGAACTGTAAACAACGGTCCAACGGTCCAACTCCGTCCATGACGATCGAACGGGTTTCAATAATGGCGGACAAAGTGAAATTTATCGTTTACGCTGGGGACGGTTCCACTTACGGTGGGGGGTTGAAAAACATTGTTTTTAGTCCTTCCGTTTAAATGTCACTTGAATTGAGATTTGTTCCTTTTTTCATGTATTTTGAGAAGATTTTGTGAATTTTAAGACGTTAAAGATTTTTGAACAAGGTTAAGAAAAAGATTCAGCACAAAGATACCCCCCTCTACATAATGGAAGGGTCGAACGGGTGTGTTATGGTGTCAATGGGGCAATGGAGGCTTCTGATTGGTCGACGCCATCTGGCTATGTGATAATATGACATAAAGATTTATCCTATCCATATTCAGTAACTGTACTGTTTCATCATTACTTTCAACTTGCAACATTGTGTAATATCAAAACTTTGAGCGACACTGGAGACAGCCAAACTGTTTGAATGTGTTTCTTGATGTCGACGTAGAGCAACAAATCTTTCAACAACTTTGGACAGGACAGGACAGGACAGGTGTCAGGGACACGGGACAGAGTTCTTGGATATATGGTGGACATGATTTTGCTAGTGGCATGATTGTTGCTGATTCTACCTGTAGAGATCTGATCGAAGTTTCTGTCAATAGAGTCCCCGATCGGGATCTCTATCTACCAGATTGTAATCTCTACCCTGACATATATAAATAAATCTGCTTGGCAATTGGAGATTATATATATATTTATATATGTATAACTCAGTACGTCTTTTTGGAAATCCAACAAATTACACTTCACTTCAGACAATTCACAAGTCTGTTGATTCTATTTCCGTCAAAAAATTGATGTTTGTCCCCACTCATTCTATGGTTATGGTGAAGCTATATCAAATTCAATGTGACACATAGAATGACACACTGTGTGGAATGAAAATGAAACGTTGCTACCCTTTTACACAAAAACATTTTCTGCATTCTCTTGACTGAATTGTGTTAAAAATTGTTGACCATTTTGTTAAAGGTTCGATGTAAAGCTTCACTCATTAGCTCTTTGGTCCCAACAAAAAGGTGTCAAACTCAGCAAACCCATCATGTATCTTGGAGCAAGGTATACTGTCTAGTTATATTCCCTTCCATAGGTACAGGCTTTTGCTGGCCTGTTCTTCTTCTTTCTTCTTCTTCTGCCCAAAACCAAGTATAGTTGTAGGGTGATAGCTATCACTGAAATACTGGTACAGTACCGGTATTGCAGAAAGTTATATTTCCTTTATGGTCCGAGACATATTTGAGCTGTAGGTACCTTTAAGAAAGTTTTAAACCTAAATACACCTGGACACAAATTGTGCTAATTGGGACATCATTTGCATACTTTTTGAGCTGAAAAAAGATATCCAGTCTGTTCCTAATCCATTTATCCCTAATCAATAGTACTCCCTACCTCATTTCCAAAGGTAGGGCAGCCTGAAGTAGATATAGGGTCGTAGCTGTAGTACTGGTACCAATATTGCAGTAAGTTATATTTCCTTTATGGTTGGAGACGGATATCATATTTCAGGTCTAATCTGCATGATTTATGCAGAAACGTGTAAACGCTACGGATGTCATATTTGAGGTATAGGTACCTTTAGGAAAGGTGAATACACCTGCATATAAATCATGCAAATGAGCACCTCATTTGCATGATTTATGCAGAAACCTCTTTCCCTTACAGTAAATGGTGCGGATGTCATATTTCAGGTGTAGGTACCTCAAGGAATACACCAGGATATAAACTATGCTAATGAGGGCCTCATTTGCATGATTTATACAGAAACTTGTGTTTGCCTTACAGTAAATGGTACGATTGTCATATTTGAGGTGTAGGTACCTTCAGGAAAGGTGAATACAACAGGATATAAATTATGCTAATGAGCACATCATTTGCATGATTTAGCCGGTAACTTGCAAATGATGTGCTCATTAGCATAATTTAACCAGTAACTTGCATTTCCCTTACGGCAAATGGTACGGATGTCATATTTGAGGTGTAGGTACCTTTAGGAAAGGTGAATAAACCAGGATATTGATTATGCCAATGAGGACCTCATATGCATAATTTATGCAGAAAGTTGTATTCCCCTTATGGTAAATGCTCTGGATGTCATATTTGAGGTGTAGCTACCTTTAGGAAAGGTCAATACACATGAATATAAATTATGCTCATGAGGACATCGTTTGCATAATTTATGCTGCGACTTCTTTTTATTGTTAATGGGAGGGGAATATCCTGCATTTTCTCAAAAATGTTGCCTTTCTAGTTTGCACCAAGTGTTCAGCACAGGCATGTTTACCTGACTGTGGATGGTGTTCAGCACCAGGGACAGTTAAATTCACCTGCATATATATTCTGTTTAAAAACTGTGTTCCAAATCCCGCGTGTGGTTGCTGCCATAATTTGTGGGGAGGTCACACCGGGTCAGGTAGGAGGCATCACCAAGCATACTCGCAAACTCAGATCGTCGTAATGTGCATTTATTCTAGTCATGTAGATTAGGGAATTATACATGGATTGAGCAACCATCTTATGAGTGTTTTCTCTTTCTTGTATTTTTAGTAACATTCCTGCGCCTGAAACCGTGCGACGATTTATTTGTATCTTAGATCTCCTGGAGTCCACAGGTAAGATGACACTATTGAGAATAATGCGAGATCATATGCTGTTCATAGCAACTATTGTTACAATAGTAGCCTTACTGTCAAGTGTTAGCTATGCAGAACCATTCCAGCAAACCGTGAATCGTATGACAACATGGAGGATCGGAGCTGACCAGCCAGTGTCTCTGGGGATGTGCAGGGCTTGAGCTGTGAGCCATATCCAGCTGTCTTCGGAGTCAGAGTCAAGAAAGCCTGCAGCCACAGGTATTATATGACTGGTTTATTGAATGAACTCTCTTCACAGCCCAAAAGGGCTGAATTGCGGAATTCAGTACATAATTTCAATACATAATAAAATACAACAAATCATCAATACATTAAAATCATCATTATACGTAAAGTTTCCGTTAATACACTTTGTTGTTCAGGAGGTTGACAATGTATAGCAGGGGACTGTTGGCATACCGCTGGTACGTGCTGGTATGAGGTCAAGTTTACTTTTCTGTCTTGTTGCCCTCTTTGTCACTGCGCCCCTTCGGTTTGGCAACCAGTGATGGTAAAGGTTTGAGTTGGACAGTTTCTTTCCAAACTCCAGGCACAGGTCTTCTCTTCTGTCGTAGAGGCTCTGTAAGTTGAGAGCTTTACAGGCCTGGTTGTACGAGAAGTCGTGTCCCAGAATGATCTTCGTTGCCCGTCGCTGAATCCTCTCTATCTTCCTGTGTTGTGCGTTTGTGAGGCCGGGGTGCCAGAGTGGAACAGCTATTCGAATACGGGGCAGATGAAACATGTGTATACAGTCACCAGGTCTTCCACAGGTAGGTTGAATTGCGAAGTCGGCAGAGGAGGTACAGTCTTTGGCTTCCTTTAGTCGTTATGTCCATGACGTGAGTTCCCCATCCCAGGTCTGCTTGGAATGTCACTCCTAGGCACTTGGCGACGCTGACGACTTCCAGCTCGTGTCCGTGGATAGACAGAGGGGGTGGCGGTGGAGGCGTCCGGCTGAAGCAGATATGAATGGCCTTGGTGCCAGTGCCAGGTACCACAGACTCACATGCACTCTTAGCACAGTGTGCGACCTGTCTCTCTCTGACCTGGACAGTGTGCGACCTGTTTCTCTCACGGCCCAGTTCGCCAAAGTCTGTGAAGGGTTCGTCTCCTCGTGGATTCTGTCCGACATCTCATCTCAAATAGACTGCAAACAGTTTGGGAATTCCAAAGGATGCTCGACCACACATTGTCTTATAGATCTGCTAAACTTCTTTTTCGTAGGGGCTGAAAGGAAAGCGTCAGTGGGCACATTGATTCTCACAGACTACTCAAAGGCCTTCGATCGGGTGTGCCACAATACCGCCATTACCAAACTCATCAACATGGGAGCTAGACCATCGCTCATCCCTTGGCTGTGCAGTTTCGTATCCGGTCGGAAACAACGCGTCCGCTACCAAGGGGCACTATCAGACTGGGAGTTCCTAACTTGTGGAGTAACCCAGGGCACTCTGTTAGGCCCTCTTGTGTTTCTAGCAATGACCAATGACGCAAGACCTGTAACAACAAACTCACATTGGAAATATGTTGACGGCTTTAACCTTGGCGAGATATGACCCGCAACAAGAACAACGACCCTCCAGACTGACCTTGATGACCTTGAGAGCTGGTCAGTAAACAACTCAATGGTTCTCAACCCTAAAAAGTGCAAAGCAATGCATTTCTGTTTCATGCGTCGACCCCCACAGATACTTACCCTTGGTGGAGAACCACTCACCATTGTCACGCAGGCCAAGCTAGGTCTGCACATAAGATCTGATCTGCGGTGGGATGACCAGGTAGCCGAGATGGTGTCGAAAGCCAGCAAGCGTCTGTTTCTCATTAGTAGACTGCGTCGATCGGGGGTACCGACATCAGATCTTACTATCATATACTGTGGATATATTCGCCCCATACTCGAATATGCCGCTCCTTGTTGGAGTGCAGCACTCACACAAAACCAGTCCGCCGCTCTTGAGCGAGTACAGAAATGTGCTTGCAAAATGATCATTGGACGCCAGTATAGCTCATACATTAGAGACATTAAAGCGACTTGATCTCCCGTGCCTAGCAAGTCGAAGACAGGACTTGTGTAATGACTTTGCCATCAGAGTGGAGAAGTCCACACGCTTCTGCTCTTGGATGCCCCCTACCCGCGGCCAACAGCACGGCAGGAACCTGGGCAACTCTGCTCGGTACCAGCAACCCTCTGGGTCAATTACGGACAGCCAGGATAAAGAGGTAGAAAAAGACAACGTTATTCAGGCACTATAGCAGGTTACCCTGATTGGGTCATTAACAAAGCTACAGCATCCAAGCCTGTAGATACAGGGAATACCGTAAACCAGTCCTCTTCCTCAAAACCAAACAGAGGATTAGTGGTCTTGCCATATTCCAAGGGTACCTCTGAGGCCCTTCAGAGCATCTTCAACAAATATGGTATTAAGACGTGCTTTAAACCCACCCTCACACTCAAGAACCTACTGGTGTCACCGAAAGACAAAAATCCAAAGGACAATAGGTCAAGCAGACCTGCTGGGTTTCACTGTTGACCAGCACCTCTCCTGTGGCTAACATGTGCACAAAATGGCAGGCGCTATAGCAGCCATAAGGAAATATAAGAACTACTTTCCTGGCGACATAACTGTTGTACAATCACTTGTTCTGTCACATCTAGATTACTGTTCTGCTTCGACAACACAGAAACAACAAAAGTCCGGAAACACACACACACGCGCACCAAAAACTATACCTCCATTTTTCATGGATATAATTAGACAAACTGCAGACTATGCAAAATCTTGCAGTCAGACTTGTAAATAATTCAACATTATTCACTAGTTCTGTATGATGACTTACACTCTAGGCTTAACTGGCAATCTGTCAAAGAGAAAATGTACTCTACTACCATCAGTGCTTTCCATAAACAAGAGTTTGGAGACCTCATATCTCCATGAACTATTCTGTTTATGCACATGACTCGCACATTTACATAATATATGCTTGGTCATGAACACCTTCAACTAACTTACACATGTTGCAATATTGACAGTCCTATCATTTACCACTTAGGCCACACCAATTTAATTTCTTGGTTAACGGATTTTTATTTAAAAAAAAAAAAATTTAGAAAAAAAAAATCATGAAAACAGAAGGCTGGCCTGTATGATTTTACTATTAAGTTATGATTTAGGTGGTCGCTGCCGATCCGTTTCAGTTTTGTATATAATCAGTATATTTAAGTTGTTATAATTATGCTTTTGAATACTTTTGATTGGGCTTCTTCTGTATATACTAAGGTTCAGTTCATTACTCCGGGAAGGAGGATGACCTCCTGACGGGAGTATTGTAAATGCTTTTGTTTGCGCGTTCGCAGCTAGAACTCAGGATCCCATTGTGTGTAACTTGGCATACCGTTTGCCTGGTTGGGCGTGGTGATGCACAATGTCTTTGTTACACCGTCACTGCTTTTATCGTCAATTCAATATGTGATTGTATAGTCACTGTTACATTGTAAAATAGACAACATGCATCACCACATGCAACCTAGCAAACGATATGCCAAGTTACATACCAATGCGGCAACGGGAATTGTGAGTTCTAGCTGCGAACATGTGCAAAGTGACCTCCTGTGTGTGTATAAATATGGTGTCCAGTCCCAGCGCGCATATGTGAGCATAGGTCAGGGCGGCACAGCGATTTTTAATTTCAACATCACCATGTGAAAATGGGAAATCTCTGGATCTTCAAACTTACCACACTTGTAGTTTGTAGTGCTGAGACTGTGACAATGTAAAAATTTTATGCAGGGATGAAAGATTGTTGAGATATGTCTCAGAAAAGTGCCCACAGGCCGCCGAAATCACTTCCGGGTTAGCCTGGAAACCATACCATCGGGGGCTCCCCGATATCGTTTCGGCGCTGGGAGTGATGACCGCCCGCCCAGACAGCTTAGCCCGCTCGGGGTGTGGGTTTCCGGCCTTGGATTAAGTTAGTTCGCCCCCTAGTAAAGTATCACAAGATGATAGGACTGGCAGTTCTAATCGAGAAATAGCGCTTCATGATAAAGATGACATACAATGGACGAAACCATTAAAGTCTGGGGCCATCATCTACAATTATCCAGTATGATGGCTCATCCCTAGACAATTAATCGCCAAATGCAACAAAATAAACCAGGATAGTAATTCCTAGAAGTGAATCAGGGTCTGTGATTTCACACCTTACATCAAGATCCATTTCATGCATTTGTCTTACAACTAGCAGGTCACTTGCAAAGGAAATTAACAAACACCTTACCCAAAATGTGCACACTATAAATACTTCACGGAGAATTGTGTCCTACGGACTCTTGTTTAAGTTATTTATGTTCTTGTCAATTACATTACTTTTGGTTTCCTTGCATACAATACCCTGATAAAGTTTCAATTATCTTCAGTTACTTTTAAGTTCATCATATTTGATTTTGTTCAATTTACTGTTTAACAATTGTATAAGTTTTTGGACTCCAGGGAGATTAGTGTGTTCAGCACCAAGGACAGACCTGTTCACCTGGGTTGTAGATAGTGTTCAGCACCAAGGACGGGCCTGTTCACCTAGGTTGTAGATAGTGTTCAGCACCAAGGACGGGCCTGTTCACCTGGGTTGTAGATAGTGTTCAGCACCAAGGACGGGCCTGTTCACCTGGGTTGTAGATAGTGTTCAGCACCAAGGACGGGCCTGTTCACCTGGGTTGTAGATAGTGTTCAGCACAGAGGACAGACCTGTTCACCTGGGTTGTAGATAGTGTTCAGCACAGAGGACAGACCTGTTCACCTGGGTTGTAGATATAGTGTTCTGCTATTTCACCATTTACTCAGACCCAAGCCTTAGGCTGTCAGTAAAGGTTATTACTAAGGTTCAAATGACAGCCTCTTCTGGAAAATATGAAAGAAAGTGTAACCAGACATAGAATTGTGGGATGAATGTCGACGATTTATTACCTCTATACTTCGAGATAACATACAAATGTCCATATTTATGATATACATGTGACATCTATATTCTGAGTATATTATTGTTATCCATAAAAAAATTGTTTGGAGTAACAATCCAAAATAGGATAACTGGGTTATTGACTTTTCCATCCTGTGTATGAAAATGTGCATGATCATTCATTCATAGAAGTTTTATCAGCTTCTGATTTCCCCTATTTCTCATTTCTGGTGACATTAGTGTACACTGCAGAATACCTGTCCTCCAGAATAGTTCGTCATTTCATTCATAACAGAAGCATGAGTGAGAATTAGGTTTATCATATTTTGTAAACAAATAGATGTGAATCTTTGAAAGTACAAACTGCATTAGGGGCTATTCACAAGTCATGGATACCAGGTTCTTAAGAATAAAGTATACTTTCAAGGCCTGTCCAAAAACCATGACCAATCTCGAAGTTACCATGAGAATGACCTGAGACCTTACCTGTATCTAAGGCAGAGGTAGGACATTGAAGTTTAGATAGCACCAGTTAGAGAGATTACCACTAGGTACTCTTACTAGATTTAAAAAAATTCAAAGTTGTTCTTACAAAATATGTTTTACATCTAAGTCAGTAAGATGGATCAATATAAAAATCCTTATACCTACATCTATTGTACAGGTGTCACTAGACAACAGTCAGGAATCGTTTGATTGATATCAAATAGCAAAAGAAGGGCTTCAGGAAATTAACTAAGTTAACTCTTTTGAAACTACAGACATTGTAGCCCATCATATGATAGAATGTTATTAAATCTAAGAATATCTTGTACATGTTGCATAAACATCTAAGGCTCATTACTTTTTACTTCTCACTAACGTTACAGCCCAAATAGCCTGAGTCATTATTGTTTGGGTGACTTTTTTACCCAGTGAAAGTTTTAGGATTTGGGATAAAATGAGCTTAGTACGTACATCACCTCATTACATATTAATAATAGGGTGTTCTATGACATTCTTTTCAAATGTATCCGTGTGCTACCCCATTCTTGGGAGGTTTTGTGGTAGAATTGAGGCATGGGGTAGCCCACAGTATTGTTCAAATGTCTACCCTGTAAATTTCACATCTCGTTGTTTCTATACGTAGCACCACAAGTGACAATAGGGATGCAAGGTGAATGTCAAAGTACCTACACGTCCTGGTCTATACTTCCTGCCAACACCAATATCTAGTGCCTATTATATCAAAGAATGTCATACATCAGTATGCATCATTACAAACAAGCAGCACAAGCTGGTCAACCAGAACACAAAAGTGGCTTGCATAACAACTCTATAGTGTTAACTTTCACTAAGATCTAAGCTTTGGTTGGTTGTGACACAACGTATCATAGTTTAAATACAAAATTCCAAATTTTATCAACAAACTAAACCTGTGTCAGTGTAACACTTAATTAAGACATTGTTTTTACCCTTGCCAATACCTATCATAATATGATCAATTTGTACAATCTGTGAACTCTTGTACAAGTGAGCCCATTTCTTCCTACTTATGGTGTCCTGCTGAAGGTATGTGGATGTTGATCAAATCAATGAAGTTTTTTATGTCAAGGTAATCTCTGTTAATGTTGCACTCGTGTTTACAAACAGAGGCATTGATTGGTTACATGTGAATATCTATCCCCCCCACATACAAACTCTGCACCTGCCAATTCTCATTTCTATGTCGTTGAGTTGTAAGCCAACCTTGGGCATCTCTGTAACATAGCCACTGGTAGATTCATAGGCAGCAGGGTTCTGATTGGGGGTGTAGAAGTCAGGTATGGATGCCAGCCAAAAGCTGAACTTGTTGGCAAAGAAGTGACAAGTTCCCTGGGCTCCGTGGCACTCCACAAAAGGTGCGGGGCGGAACTTCTCCAGACAGCTGCCAGGGCTGTGTAGAGCCTGGCCAGAACCCTCGCCTGCTGCTGTGTGCTGGGAGGGAAGAAAAGGGATTTTTTTCTGAAGACAATGGATTGACGATTTCTGCTTTTTGGAAAAATACATGTCACATCATCATCATCATCATCATTCTTCCAGATTTAATCCGGTGAGGTACAATCAATAAAGTTTTTCCAGAATGATTTGTCCTTCATGGCAGCTATCAATGCAGAACCTGAGAGTCCAGTGTCTCTTTAAATGTCACAAATAGTTATATACAATTTGTACAAAGCTATTGAGGCAATTGCGGAAAGGAAACCATTGCTTTATCTTATTTACTTCTAACACCCTGTTGTACAGGGCCACAGTCTAATGTAGAAACCACTGTTGTAGCCATTTTGTCCTTGCTCTGGGAACGGTCACGGCCTGGCTGTTCCTATAGCTTCCAGCTTACTCTAAGCTTAGTAATACTTAGTTCACAGCCTTGAAATGCTTCACTTGGTGGTTAGGTTCAAAGCACCATTGAACGTGACTGTGAAGGGACTGCAGTCATGGACTTCATCACCTTTAGCACAAACTTAGCCTAACACACAGTCATAGGTTACCTCAAGTAAAAAAAACGTTCAGCCATGGTAATTACAGGCACAGACGAAATACAAGTTACTCAATGGCCAGGCATGGACTATTAGGTACTACAGCAGAAGCAAGTGTTCTTGTTCTACAGATACTACAGCTTTTAATTCTGAATCCTAAAAATTATTAAAATTGAGTATGGACTGGCAGCAGTTGCATTATACACATTGTATAGCAAAGATATTCTGATACCTCCACCCTTTTTGCCTGGATAACAATTCAGTCGAACCGCAGGTCACCCTAGAACGCGTTATTCTCTAAGATAGCGTATTTGCCGCGTCTGGATTTGACCCCGTTGCATGGGTGTAAACAACTTCCTGTCGTGCAGCAAAAATACCTCAGACCTATATAATGTATATACTTTTTCAAATCTACGGGATATGCCCAGTACAGCAATTCAGATATCTTGCACATTACAAAATAACAGCGAGCGCTGTGGCTTTCTAAACATGAGCAATTTTTTGTCACTTTATTTGTGCTCATCTTTTTTACAGCTCACCTAGATCCAATTAGCTATCTCCACAGTGTGATAGTCCATATCTTCAGCTTTAAATTGATACCAAAGTTCCTTGGTTAATCTTAGGAGCAACGGGTTTGCCCCGAAAAAATAGAACAGCATGTCAGTTTTAGGGCGTATTTTTTCTGAAGGAGAAATTGAACACTATGACCTTGCACTATGAGTTACAAAGCGTAGACATTATGTTCTGATATTGGCATACGTGCACAAGAAGCACACTTTTTCTGGCTTCTGAATAATGTTCATCTTTTTTCAGAAAATGTATTTGTAACTGCAAGAATTAGACGTTAGTTTTTTCTAAACTTCTCCAAACACCGACTGAAAGTGGCAACACTAAGCATGAACTCGCCTGACCCCGCGGCTCAAAAAATTGAACGTACCGTCTGGGTTAACATCGTTCGAACGCTTGAGTTCGAAACCATTGACTTCAAAATTGAAAATTTTTGCAAAGTCGCTACCTTGAACTAAAACCCTCTGTCTGTGTGTATTTGGGTATTATCATGTCTTTTCTTATATTGCATGTGGTAGCCGTGCCCATGCAGCTTCTAATACCCAGAAATTAATTTTATGACACCTCGCGAAATGTATCAAAATGTAACCAAAACGCAGGGTAGTGTGCATCGGTAGCTACATCCAGGCTCAAATTTCACTACCGTGATTTGCGTGTGGGCGCAGTTTTTTTCGGGGCAAAACGGTATTTTGGTATCAATGTCAAGGTGAAGAAATGGACTATCACGCTATGTGATTAGCTAGTTGGATCTAGGTGAACTGAAAAGAAGACGGGCACAAATATATTGACCAAAAAATGCTAATGTTTCGAAAGCCACCGCGGCCGCTGTCATTGTGCAAAACACGAACTATCTAGTTGCACTGGGCAAGTCCTGTAGATATAAAAAAAGTATAAACACTATGTGGGTCTGAGGTATTTTTCTTGCACAACAGGTAGTTGTTTACACCTATGCAACAGGGTCCAACCCGGGTCTGGCCGGCCCGGCGAACACGGTCTTAGAGAAGGCTGCGCAGAACGGATGCACATAGAGCTCTGCGGTTCGACTGAATTATCTCACTAGAACCCATACTTAAGGTCATAACATGTGGGTCCGCATGGGGGGCACTGTTCAATTAATGAATTTATAAATGGATCATTTTTCTTTAATTTTGTTTTGATAAATATGTGGTCCTTTAGAAAATAACATCTGCTTCTGGGGTTGAGTACCCCTTTAAGTTCCTCCACAGCCATGGAATTCAACAATAAAAGTGATGACAGTGGAATTCATCAATCCATGGTGTGCATCTACATGTACCATGCATTAGCATTATTCCAGAAACTTGGTTTAAGTCACTCATATTCTTTAAATACTTCAATTCAATCTTACTTGAATAATAATACACTGTATTATATATTATAGGAAAGCTTATATGTCATTGACCGATTTTGCGGATGTGTAGCCCAAAATAGTGCCAGAATTCCCCTGTCTCCCCTAGAATTTTGGCACTTTTGTTTTGTGATGCCCTCCTATATTATGCTTTGGTGTTCTATAAATGTAGGATCACGACCAATATGGTATCATTGTTGAGTGTAATAAATAAGCTTTGCAATGATAAATGATACCAAACTATACAATCGATAAAGTTATAACAATCTACTCTACTCTACTGATATTAGTTTAAGTTCAAATCCTCCCACACCATAAGGTGTATAGGGCGGTGCCCATCTCCGTTTCATAGCCCTGGGCCACACTGTGGTGCAATCACTGCAGCAGGGGGCTAGTCTACTGGCAGTGGAGTGTGTTTAACTTCCATACTGTTTCAGAAGTATGTACCATTTTTATAAAGTCTTTGGTATGACTCAATGTGCCTCTTGTCCAGAGGTGTCCTACTCGGGCACGAACTCGGGCCTTCTGGCTCCTAATAATTTGAACCAGATGTGGTAAGTGACAGAAGCGCAGACCACAACACCACAGGGACACCCCCTCTACTGATACTATTGTTGATCAAATTTAAGTTTCCAAACATTTTTGTATTGAACTCATTTCAACTCAATGTGATGTCTTTACCATGAGGAAACTGTAGCCTGTCCAGACGTTCATCCAGCCCATAGGACAGTCTGGGACAGTTGGGGCCTGACTGTGCACAGCCATGACCATGGCCTTGGTTTCACACACCACACACCGACTGACAAGATCCAGAATCCTAGTGGAAAAACAATTAGGAAATCTTGTGTTAATAGGCCATAATGCTACTCTTTCATAGTTGAATCAACCAGAATGTGACAAATGTGACAATATTCTGGTATAGAAAAGTTTTCATCTGAATGCAACAATAATGTGAGCAAACATGTCAACAATTTGCTGCTGTAAACTTCCTGCATGGTTTCTGTCTCAATCCATTCATAATCATTCCACTTCCCTGTAGTAATTCCCATCCTGTCTAATGCAAGGTTACCAGTTAATAACACCATTTATAGAAAACATGCTTACAGACTGAAGTAAACAGCTCAATCCTTTCCAAAGAAATCTTAATTGGCTTGTAGCAAGTTCTGTTTGGCAACTTATTTTTCTTCTGTTGGATTTATCGCTATGCAAGCTCTTCAAGCCTCCTTTTTTGATGGACCAATTTACAATCAGTTGGGTGTTCCTCCTTGTGTTGCTTTTTCTAAAAGACATATATCTGATAATTTCCCACAAAAAGTGCCTATAGTAGCCCACTGTCAAAGGACGGTGAATCATGGTTTACATCAATGCCATGGCTGAACATACAGGTCATCTTTGCCCCAGCAGAACATCGCTTCTAGCACCATGTTGATCCACAACTTGAGCAATGATATCCTAACAATGGCAATGCATTAAGATATTGTTATAGACTCAAGTACTGGCCTTGAAGCGCATTCAGACTTATCACGTTGTGCCCTCCCAACATAAATTGGCCGAAAACAGAGGCCCTTCGCAACTCTTCCGTAATGCCCTCCAGTGAAATAAGCCTCAACAGCATAATTATGTAATGTAACATACATGTAGAATTAGACATTCTATAAATGGCCTTTGGATAAGATACATGTGTACATAAAATCACCATGGATTCTTGAGATAAGATTTCCAGGCTCAGTTTTGGATGAGATTGTAGTGTTCAAAAAGAGGGGACGAAAATTGCGGTCTGGAATCATAACAGTGTTTGATATGTGATCTTATTGTTCTTGACTTTTCAGACATTTACATACAATCATGGATCGTGTATGTTATATTTATGTACTTCTTTCCTGCTGAAAAGAATGTTCTTTTTCACAATTTAATTCGAAGGCTGCATATGCCAAAAAGTGACCGTACACTATTACTGCACGTAAACTGGTAACCTTGAGTAACAGGTAGAAACTTTCAGCAATGAATAAATCATTTTTACCGTCTTCCTTTTAAGGGTTTGTCTGGAAGATCCCGTTGGGTGGCTACAGTTGAGAGCCAATAGGATTTGTCGTCTCTGCTTGCAAAGTTGCAGACAAAGTTTATATCACAGAAGAGGAAAGGCATGGGACTGAACTTGGGTAGACATGATCCTGACATACCTGGGGAGAGGGGCACAACAGGTACATGTTAGTGTTTATACAACTTTGTTTGGCAGGAAATACCGGTAGGCATTTAAAGTACAATTACTTATTAGATACCACATTTAAGGTGGGAGGACAACACACAAGGCAGTCTATGCCATCATATTCAAGGCAGCTTAAATTTCAAAGGGACACAAGACGAAAACACAATCATGTACGTGTAGCTAGCTATCAGCCATTAAACCCAACTGCACACACATGACTGTAAGGCCACACCAATTTAATTTGTTGGTTCTCGGAATCACTACTCCTATTTTTCAGCGAATTTGAAAAAATAAAATAATTCGATATCGCCAGAATCCCCATTCACAAAATCACCTCTCAAATAAATCCTCAAAATCCGCCCGGTACGTTCTTATCTTAGACGGCACGTTTCTTATTGTTTTTTAAGAATACTGCCCAGATTTCACCAAAAATCCCACCAAAATAGGATTTTCAATGGTTTAAACCCTGCTTTTGTCTCTCATCGTGGGGTCTAGGCACAGGCGCTAACTGTTTAGTCTCCCCAGTAGAGTGCACAGGGAAAAATTATTGACCACTATCGGCAGAGCGGCAGAAGCATTATTCGTTCACAGAAGACATGTTACACGTAAAAACAACGATCATAACTTTACTACCCTTAAGCTTGTGTGTTTTGAGGCCGCAAAATCTCTAAAACGACAGAAATGTTGGTAAACAACAGCTCTACTCTCATGTTTCGCTCTCAAAACATGGCGGCCGCACTTTATACGTGATATAATGCCCTTGCATGTACAAAACATTTCCTTGATCACTTGCTTCAAGTTCCAAGTAGAAAATGCATGTATCATGTACATTTTCACTTGTTGAATTTGAAAGCACCGTTGGCCTCCGGTTAGGGGTCATAGCGGGGAACCGATGCCCAATTTTTCAACATGACTATCGTATTTCTTTCACAATGGCGAGGAAGATAATCCTTTCAACAAGATATGTACAGTTATTCTGTTCAATATTTATATAACGAAAATAGGTATGGTCCTCAGGCATAATTGAATAAAGATAACCAACCTGCTTATTATCAAAACACCTTACAGTGATTTCCCAGACATTGCACAAATACTTACTAAAAGATATTGTATTTAGATGCTTCTATCTGTTTACTAAACAAATGGTCGAATAGTTATAGTCGTAATATTTGGAATTGTAATACTATGTAGAGGAAAGAAAGGAATTCACTGCATAAAATGTGCCATGGAAGACTGAAAACGTGCATAATACTGCCATTCTTTATCTTATGTAAGCCTCTATCTTGACCCAAGAATTTTGGGGAATTTTTATTTTTTTTCGCCGTTGCTTCAATTTTTTTCTGCAAAGATCCGAGAACCAACAAATTAACTTGGTGTGGCCTAAGGTTACTTCAAACTTACGATAAACCAAATACAGTTCAGGTCAACTGATGTACACTTGTTGACTGTGAAAGACTGACTTAATGTCAGGAACTGTAAATTCAACACTTTTTGGGCATATGCACCACTAGATAAAAAAGTGGGCTATTCAATATCATGACAACTGTTAGGCCCATCATGTTCAGTGTTTACCCCTGCTCTATGTCTTTCTACTCGTTTACAGAACTGTTAAACTACAATTACCATTCACTACCTTTTTTCAGTTCTGTTCCAAGGGAAACATTAATTCGACACTTGATAAAAGCAAACTTTAGTCGTTTGTTTTTCACAATCACTCAGTTGCTTCTTCCTCACCTCATCAACCATCTGACACTTTAGAAACAAGACATTGTCTTAGCCAAAAAAATGTAAGTGTCCTCAGGGATATCCCGCCCCTCTCAGGACTAACGTATTACTAAGGTGATAAAACCTGGTCAGTAATTTCATGACCTCATCTTTGCAAAGTATAATCTTTATGATATAACGAATTAGCGGTGTTGTGTGGCGTAATGGTTAGAACATTCAGCTGTCAAACAAGAGGACCTGGGTTTGATCAGGGGTTGCCCCCAGACATTTCTGGACATGTGCCCCAACATTGTGCCCTAGGGAAAGGCACACACAAATTTCCTCACTTCACTCAGGTGTAAATGGGTACTTAGCTTTGGTTAGGGACATCCCTCAGATAGGGCGTTAAATTGAGAAAAGAACCCACAACATCTTTCGAAAAAGAGTAGGGGCATGCCCTGATGTAAGTGAATCAAAACATTCCAGCCTAAATGGGGTAGGGAATTTCCCGAGCAGCCTTCGTAACCCCTGCTTCTCCTAATGGGTCAGCGAAGTCATGCTTGTCTTGAGCATTGACGTTTCCAACCTAGGGCAAAGAGATGCTGCTACAGTAACAATTAGTTCAGTGCTTAGATGAGTGCCCCCCTACGACCTTGCACTCAGCAAGTGCATTAAAAAAAAGAATGTATCTTTTGATGTCTGTACTTTACTCACCTTCAAATGCAATTAACAGATTTTGCACAACACTGCTGAATTTTCATTGGTAGAACTCATAAGTGTGGAATCAAAGGGTTGTCAAATGTATGGCTCCTGACGTAACCTTGCCATGTTATGATTGCATTTTTGTCATGGTGTTTGAAGAACTTGTGATCATGAATCTTACCAAAAATAAAAAGTCTTGCCATAAATCAAGAATTGACAGCACACAACACAGTGCACCCACCTAAGTCCTGCCCATGGGCTCTCTCGTTGCCCTCCATGTGTAATAAACTGTATCCTTCCCACATCTTCTTGGTGCCAAATGGACACTCTGGCACTTGGATGGTCTGGCTGTGACGAGTTATTAGGTACATGTTTGTACCTGATTCTCCTGGAAAACCTGTTGAAATTTGGAATATTACGTCATCATTCGGTAAAATTGTGATACATGTAGATTGAAGTCATCAGCATCATCTGTAATGCTCTTTGCAAAGTTGAAGCATGTAATATATCATAGATTAACCTTAAATACAACTTGTCATAAATATTATCTATCATCATCGATCAGATCCTATCAGATCTAGAGTTTCAATCAATTTTTAAGATGAGGGTGGCCCACTCTTCTGTGCAAGGTAGTCATTTACTACATGTAATACAGATGTACTTCATGTATGTGCAGCACTGCAATACAAGGGGGCTTGTGGTGACAATGGATAGCTACATACGTCATAAGCAGGCTAGTGGATCTTGGGGAGCGGGCCAAAGCAAACGAGGCTGGACTCCAAGCTACTGCAGACATGACTTTCATTGAGGAAGGGTCAAAGCAAATTAAAAAAGTCAAGTGGAATGGATTCATATCCCAATTTCTGCTCATACATGCATGCATGCAAGGATATGATAACCCTACCCATGTCTCCTTTAACACCTGGGAAGCCTGTAGCACCTGGCAGAGAAAAAACAAATTTTAAATGATATAGTATGCTGTGCAACCATAGGTTACATAACAATTAGATTCTACTATTACACACCAAACTACATGTGCCAGAGGGTTTTTTTATATTCCGTGTCCATCACAGCACTTTAAGCTGCTGAACATCATAAAATAATATTTATGTAACTTGTATCAGGTGTTTAGATAACATTCGGATTTGAAAACTGTCAAAATACAACATGTAATATAACTATATAAAGTGTGAAGCTGACAGACAATACATTTTGCAACAGATAATTTTGCAACGAGCAACATTGCATTCATGTAGTGAGATTCATTGTATTATGTGGATTTTACACAAAGATAATATCATGTAAAAAATATAGATGTAATAAGACATATTGATGAAGGTATTGGTCGTGGAACTCAAGTTTTCATATATTCTGTTGAGTACTTCATTTTCAGATTTGAGATCATTTACTAATAATAGATTCGTTGCCTAAAGTCAAGACAGTGGAAGACGACAATAGCAGACAAAAACATTGATCATGTCAAAGTTTCCAACAGTCTCAATTTCATTGATAAAAATAGCAGTAAGTTGCACGATTTGCAGGCTATATGAAGGTAATGATGGTATAGAGAGCTTCAAGCCTTAGGTTGCATGTTTTCAAACATTTAAAGGCACCCAGAGCATTTTATGAGGCTTGAAAATTGGAAATGTTCTAGTTGCTGTAATCTTTATGAAATTGACATTTAATGCCACTGTTTACCACATTTGCGTGTGGATTTCTTATCAAAAGTGCTCAAAAGCGGCACAAAAATAAGCTACATGGTGATCTTTTAGTTTCACGCGCCTTGTGTAAATAGACCGATACTATAGCCCCGCCCACTTCCGTGAAAATGAAGAAATGCAAAATCAAAACATAAAAATGCAAATGTTTGACGGACATGCAGTCACTATCTCATTGGTCAAACCGCTAATTGTGATGGACAGTCAGGATCAGGGCTTAGATTTTCTATCATTTCTGACCACACAACGACATCATATCTTTGCTCCTTTAATGTCACTAATCGCTTTGTAATGATATAGTGTACATGTTATTGAAAATTACTATGTGTTTGTAAAATAAGGAATGGCTAGAAATTGGAGTTTTTTTATTCAAGTTTCAAGCCTCATAAAATGCTCTGGATGCCTTTAAGTCATAGTTACACATATATTTTAAAAAGAAGATCTTAAACATTTTGAGTCACTAACTTAAAGATGCATTCCTGAGCACATACCTGGAAGGCCTGCCTTGCCTGGAGGTCCTGGGAGTCCGTATCCCTGGTCTCCTTTCTGACCTGCAGGAGTAGTTGTTCAACACATACCTGAGTCAATCATGGAACAGCTGATGTCCGATATGGAGCTCATCATAAACCGAATCTAGACTTTCTTCTCGTAATTTGAGAAGAAGTATTCAGAGAAAGTTGTCAGTTCCTCTAGTAAGTTTTCTCACTTCTGAACAAAAACATCAAACAGATGCCTTTATTTTCATAAGATATGGGTGGACTGCCACTAGAATTACTCTCACTGATGATCCACCATAGATGTAACTTTTTATTGATATGTTGAATCTGCCATGTTACACTACCAGCAATATGAATCTAGCCACATTATGGCTTAAGTGCAGTTCCAGTATCAGTGGACATGTGATGGTAATCTCAAACCACTAGTCATGGTGCATGTCAGATGAGCAACAATGGCTGGGATTCAAACTCTCTGAAGTCCAGGCTGAGTTGCTCACTGCTACACTATGCACACTACACCGTAGACAGGGGTCTCTTTCTGTTCAGCACAATTAAAGAGATTCTACCCCAGCTGTAGAAGTGTACCTGGCAGTCCTGTTGGTCCCTGCAGCCCAGGTGGGCCTGGCAGACCAATGTCTCCCTTCCTGCCTATGCCTGGTGCTCCAGCTGGACCTGAGCAGAACAGAACAGAACAGTACCTTGAAGTACACTTAAAATTGCCTCACCTCACACATAACACCTCAATTCAAACCTCACATTATACATTATACACAGTACCTCACATCACATGGTGCACCTGACTTCACCCCTCATACATGTATAGATGTATGGGATTACGTATTATGCATCACATTACACCTTACATAATGCCTCTCATTACACCTCAAATAACACATTACAGCTCATGTAACACATTACACCTCACAATATACATACAGTCATGTAACACCTCTCATAACACATTAAACCTCACACTCACACATCGCACTACCCTTCTCATTACATACTGCAGTACACCTCACCTTACACATCACTTTACACATCGAAATACACATCACATTACACATTAGATCACACATCACACTGCACCTCACATTACATCTCACGTTACACATTACACCTCCCATTACACCTCACGTCACACCTCACACATCACATTACACCTCACATTTCACCTCACATTTCACTTCACATAATACATCAAATGTCACACAACACATTACACCTCACATCACACCTCAGATTACACATCACTTTACACATTGCACCTCACATAATACAAACAAAAAACATCAAATTATACATCATACTGAATGGCATATGCAGTTATTCCTTGATCCGAAAATGCCACTTACAGTAAACTATTCTCGAAAGTAGTGACTAACACTATGCTGCCTAGGCTCAACAAGCATTGCATTTTGCACTCTTTAGAATGAAAATAACGATTCTCCTGAATCCTTCATGATCTCTAATAACAGTTGTTACAGACCTGCAGGTCCAGGGAGGCCTGCATGTCCCTTAGCGCCTGGGAAGCCTGGTCGCCCCTGTTCCCCTGGCAATCCTGGCTGGCCTGGTTGACCTGCAGGCCAGGGACACAATACAGACAGTCGTCAACTTCAATACATACAGCTCTGTTTACTTATGAACTGACTAGCTCAGAAATTCAAATCAAACTGTACACAATGATATCTATTTTTTAAGATGACACCAAGCTTCCAGTTCTATATTAATCTTTCATCAATGTGATTAACATTAAGCAAGATTAACACAACAATTTAGATAACAGATATCTGAGTGTAGCCTCTACCAGGCCTCCGTCCTATCGCTGGCAAAATAGTAGAAATCGGCCGAGGTACTCCGCTATCGATAATGGAGCTTCACTGTATAGCGGACTACCCTGTATAGCGGAGTACCTCGGCCGATTTTTACTATTTTGCCAGCGATAGGACAGGGGCCTGGTAGAGGCTAATCTGAGTGTAGTTGTGTATAAATTTGTTGTAACGTTACATTATCACTTATGACTCAGTTGAATTTTGTGATACCATTGTCATCTCCATTAAATTATTTTTCAACTACACTCATGGCAATGAGTAATTCTGTTATGTAAGGCTGCAGGAACTTCCAGTTTGCTGATAAACATGAATATCAGAACATCTGAACGGTCCTGCATCAGACCTCCAAATGTAGAAGCTGTACCATACCTGGGATGCCTATTCCCTTGTCACCTTTGAGTCCTGTAAGCCAAATAAATTAGAAATAATCATTATTCATTTGCTAAGTTGTACAATCATAAATCATATTTAAGCTATCGTTGATACCCCATACCGGATCCCAATATGAAAAAAAAATTGATAGTCCAAAGGAAGTAAAGCGGGTGCATTTGTACTGCGACCTGTTGGTGACTGTCTTCAAATGGCATTCCCTAACTTTTCGCTCACACTCACAGTCACCAATTTGTTGCCAATCAGTTTTTAATGGACGCCAAGGTGTTGCCTGAAATGGCCAATTTTTTTTAATCAAGGTTTCCTCCCTGGCGGAATTGACTTTTTGGCTTTCCATTGCTTTCTCACTAATAACTGTTGTACATGTAGTACTGAATATTGATAGTTGGTCATGAAAGAATTCTAAATCTGATTTTTTGGACCATATGGATGACGTCATCAAATTTTATTGCCCTTAATATAATTTTTTTCAAAGATAAAATCCAGCACTTTAGTACATAACACTGCAATCAAACTATGTTTTCCATGTGCATAATTCGCACAAATTGATATCTATGAAGTGGCCATAGTTATTATAAAATGATTTTTTTTTAGGTAAAAATAATAACTACAGATGATAAGTTGATGACGTCATCCATATGGTCCAAAAAATCAGATTAAGAATTCTTTCATGACCAGCTGTCAATATTCAGTACAGCTGCAGTTCTTTATAAATCTGTTAATGAGAAAACAGTGAAAAGTCAAGAAGCCAATTTAGCTAGGGAGGAAACCTTGATATAAGTGCAAGTGCCAAATGTCGTGAATGAATGCAAACTAGACTCCAACATTGGCCCCTGATTTTTTATTCAGTGGCAACACTATGATTTCCAATAACCTGCTCATCTGGGCCTCATTCGCAAATGAGTCGCCACATACAAAATTGGAGAAAAATTTGCATAGTTGCTGCAGTGATTTATCACCAACAGGTCACAGACTATTGAGATACCCGCATATAAGGTTACCATATGTTTTGAAAGCAATAAAAAAGGTACATATTGTAATGTCCACACAACTTTGGATGGAAAGATTGGAAAGGTTCATTTTAACACATGGTATGGTAGTTAAATCAACCACTATCATGATAGTCACTGTGGTACTAATGAACCATTGGAATGTTCCATTAGCAAAACTGCAACAGGGTAGTCACCTGGTTGCCCTGGGTCTCCAGGGGGGCCTCGGGCTCCTGTCAGCCCTGGGGACCCATTCAGACCTCGGTCTCCTTTGACACCTGTAGTTGGCACAAGCAAACAAGTATGTAATGCATTTTTGTGCAGTATGATAGCACAAGCTCAGGTGCCTTTATTCATTTTGATGCTACATGTTCAAGCTCTTCATGAAGAATGAAATATGACTTGACTTCAGCTGCTGCAAAGATATTCACCAGTATTTCCAAAATTCTATTTTTCATATTCAAAAAGCTGTTGGATCAGCAAGCACTACTTACCTGGGAAACCATCCCGACCAGCTTCGCCAGGTGGACCTTCAAACAGAACACAACTGCATGAGGATTACATTCCAGCAGGGCACACATTGCTTCAAATGTACCTTAAAAAGTCTGACGTATTTGTGATTTAAGTAAGAATCTGGGTCTTGGACTTGGGAATTTTAATTTCAATTTACCGGCTGCTCCACAGGCCATTGTTAGTGGTCAGCTTCTTACTCCAGGTGACAGTACAAGAGATATAAACTTATCAAACAAAAGTATTATAGAAACAGATCATATCTCCATTGATACAAAATGTACTTTTCAATTTTGTTGTTTTAAGGGTTATGGTTATGTGGTCATGTTTATTACCCTTTGAACTGCTACCATATCTGTTATAATTGTAACGTTAACGTTGGGTAACATAAATTCGCGGGGTACTTAAATTCGCGATTTTTCGAAAACGGGGTATTTAGGGATATGTGCTAGATGCAACATAAGTAATACCGCTAGAAATGCAAACCTGACAGACTTACGTATTCAGAACACTGTCTGAAAAGCTTCGATAAGCATGGATTATATGGCGACGAGGTCAAAAACTCTCCGTCCCTTATTGGAACAGTCTGAGGGCTTCGTGGGAGAATTACACGACATGGTTGTCGGCTGGTTTATAAGAAAAATGTCACATCCGCTTCCTGCTAAACACAATTATTTACAAGACAACTTATTACAATCTCTTTTGCTAACCTGCAACTGGATTCTAAGTGTGATCAATCATCAAAACTCCTCTCTGTTGCTACAACACGGCACGTGTATTTTCCCGCCGCCATATTGTTAACCAGAATCCTGTTGTCAAGCAGACGACAAAGGTTTGTGAGGAACACTTTTTTTGTCTAAATGCTGCGTGTGATAGTGGACTGAGGAAGATATTTTCCTCAAAGTTTGCTCCTAACACAACAAGAAACACATGGACATAGTAGTATCACCATTGCTACGGCATCCAGCTAACTTTCCATGAATAATGTAACATTACACGTTGCCCGATGATGACGATGGGCCGACTTTGAGTGAAGTTCTACCGACTCAACACACGGGTTGTTCCCGAACTGGCCTGATGTGTGCGGTACGGCCGTTTTTTCGTGTATTTTTTTTTCTTGGACACGTCTATATCCATAGCACTCTCCTCAAGCCAAGGATGGAACGAATAGCTGCTGTATAAAATGTGATTAGCGGTAAGATATTCAAGACGAATCTTCTCTCCCGAATTAATGTGCCCCCCTGTCCGACAGCACCTTCATTGTGCGTGCGGCGGACGGTAGTTTCAAGTTGAAATATTATGGTGTCAGCACGACTAGAGACAAAATCTACCATATATATGATTAGTGCAAAGATAGTACATGATACTGACTGAATTATAGAAAAAAAGGATGGTTTATTGTTCTGCTAGATTGATTTCAGTCAACCATTATCGGAAAAATCCCAAATTTATGTTACCCAACGTTACATCTGTGAGACAAACACCAGGCCTGACTTTCATCATCATGTCCTGTGTTCTGCTGCTGCAGTGGTCGGGACACTCTGCAGCTGCAGTCAGTCTTTGGGTCTCTGCGGACTTTAGGTCGCATGGTTGCGTCACAAAACAGAAGTCTCCAAAATGAAATTTGGGCATTTTTTTTTGCGTCACTTACTCACAGACAGCCCTTTTTCCTCACACAAATGTTACATTGGTCATGGCAAAGAATAAGCACATTTTAAATAAAAACTACTAAAAACTAAACAAGATTTCGAACAATATACATGACATTTGTATAAAAGAAAATGTATGTTTCACATTACAGACCCATGTTCTTATGCCACATGCCTACAGTAAATAGTTATTATTGATAAAGTAATCAACAAATATATGATCAACTAAAGTTTACTTTCCATACTTAAATATAAGACGAAAAAAAAAAAGTTTAGTCTATCTAGTAAACTACTTCTCATTGTCGCTATTATCTTCAAGTTTCGATACCAAGGAAAACACTCACCTCTTAGTCCGGGTAGACCTGGGGGTCCTTGCTGACCTGCAGAAAAGGGGCAAAAAGTCATACCCATTTATGAGAAATGACTGAGAAATAACTAGAGAGTATTGTGGACAAATGTGCAGCTACATGAAACTAAACATGCTTCTTATGATTAGGTCACATTTCATCAATGTGCTAAAAAAAGTCAATATCAATACATAGATCAAAGTTAACTATTATAATATAAATATTAATGCATTTTCACTTCCAAAGAATACATACCCCCAGATACCCCCAGTAATTACATCAACAAATTCAAGTGCAACACCTTCAAAGGCTTTTCTTTTTTTCAATACCGTATACCGTATCATATAATTGACATTTAGAACTTGACAACAGTAGCAACAGATGCAATTTGTACTATACCAGTGAGTATGTATGCTGAAAAAAATAATTCAGTTTGAGAAGCTAAAACTGTTAACGTTGGTTAACATAAATTCGCGGGGTATTTAAATTCACCATTTTTAGAAACGGTGTATTTTAGGGATATGTGCTAGTTGCAAAATCAGTTATAACGCCCGAGCAATGCAAACCGGATAGACTAACGTATTCAGAACACTGGCTGAAAAGCTTCGATATCCATTGCATTAGAAATTGGCGACGTCAAAAACTCTCTGTCCCTTATTGACAGAGTCTGGGGGCTTCGTGGGAGAATCACACTGCACGGTTGTTCGCTGGTTTATAAGACAAATGTCACATCTCCTGCCTGCTAAACACAATTATTACAATCTCTTTTGCTAACCTGCAACTGGATTCTAAGTGTGATCAATCATCAAAACTCCTCTTTGTTGCTACAACCTACGGCACGTGTAGTTTCCCACCGCCATATTATTACCCAGAATCCTGTTGTCAAGCAGACTTTGAGTGACGTTCTACCAACTCAACAAACGGGATGTTACCGAAAGCCTGATGTATGCGGTACGACCGTTTTGTCGTGTATTTATTTCTCTTTGGTCACGTTTATATGACCTTGGCACTCTCTTCAAGTCAAGATGGGCACAACAGCTGCTGTATAAAAGCTAATTAGCGGCATATATTAATGACGAATCTTCTCTCCCGGAATAATGTTCGCACCTGTCTAAGAGCACTGCCATTCTGCGTGCGGCGGACGGTAGTTTCAATTTGAAATATTATGGTGTCAGCACGACTAGAGAGAAAATCTAACATATATAGCATTAGTGCATAGGTAATACATGATACTGACAGGATAACAGAAAAAAGGATGGTTTATTGTTCTGCCAGATTGATTTCAATCAACCATTATCGAAAAAATTGTGATTTTATGTTAATCAACGTTAACAAAATTGTTGTTAAACTGCTGTGATAAACCTCAGACTTGTCCTTATATACACAATGTTATTGCCCACATTAAGACAGTACAGGGATATAATTTTTTACATCAAAGGATTTGTATCAAGTTTTGGTGCCTGGGAACTTGGGGGCCAGACCCTATGAACAATTACATGTATTGAGTTCTCAGAAGACTGGGAGACTGTGTTTGTAGAGGGAAGAACTATTTTCATAACATATTGATGTGATAATAAGTATGTCTAACGTTAGATTACAAATTACTCTTGTCTGTAGACTTCTATATTGTAATTAACTTGCTTACAGTGCAACATACATTCAATGACATGCATTTTTGACAAAAGAAGTTTGATTTATAGTTCATAAAACTTTGTTGCCCCTTACTTGAAGTGTGACCTTCCAAGTTCCATGGGGAACTTGTCAATGGAAACAGGCCATGGCTTTTTGTTAATATACATGTTACTCCAAGGTCCAAATTGTAATATTTACCTTTGCCAAGAAGGTTATGTTTTGGGGACCATGTGTGTCTGTGCCTGTCTGTGAACATGATAACTGGATAATGCCTGCCTGTCTTGATATTTGGTATTTGGGTAGGTCTTTACAAACCTCAAAATGTTCAATTATTTGACCCTATAGCAACTTTCCAAGGTTTTCAGGTTTTCATATGTCATGTTCTGGGCATGCTATGGTCATGATTCTTTAGTTGTAGATAGCTCTTTGGAGTGAGATTAAGTTGTGTAACGGGGGATGCCCTAACATCGCACGTTTTTATACGCGCTCGAACTCACGGCGCTCCATCGCTGGTTGCCAGAGAGTGGTCAGGTTTTGATGAATGAATTTTTAACACATTCATCTAGAGAAAATACTTGGATAAGAAATGTATTCAGACTGCTCATGAGCCCTTCACGCTCCGAGTTACAAGCGGCAAACTCTGTGAGACGTTTTCGCGAATGTACGTCTGATTTAGTGCTACGCTTGATAGTGTGCCTAACTTGGTACGCTTTTATACTATTGCTCTCTTGATTGTGACGGAAGTTGGTGACGGAGTTAAGAAAATGTAAATGGAACTTGCAGTCTACTATATTCTAGTTTTCGTTTGACCGGAATTTTGACTGTGTGCACTTCTAACGTCATGTGAGAAGGGCTATATCTAGCGCATCCCAGTGGGGATTTCACGGGAAATAGGCTACTCCGCACTGTGTGCGTGGCCCGACGTACGTATTGCATGCGGCCCGACTGACAAAATGATTACGAGAAAACGACACCGCTTACATCAACAATACTCCGTCTACTTATTGCCTAATGTCTTCGCCATCTCTGTGTTCAGTTTCCTTTTCATAGACGGTACCAATCACAAGTTAGAGCCAAACAAATCTCTGGACCTCGCTGTGCGTTAAATCGCCCTGCCACCAACACGGCGAGGAAAAAAGGCGGGAAAACAACGTCGCCAGACGACAGCGATGTTTACGTTGTTTTTCTTTGGTCGGTTTTCTAGTAAACAAACACTTTAAGACCCAAATTTTTAGTGTTTTATGAAGTTATATCTCTTACGTGAATGATAGCTGTGTATCAGCTTGGCACAGGTCGTATATTTAGGCGCCGGGACCTCTAGCTACGCAGTGACCCTCTACTCAGTCTACTCAGCGCTACCAGCATTATTGTCAAAATACTATTTTTCGACAAAACAAGAAATGAATAATGTACAAATATGTTTCGAATGCAAATGACAGCTATGTGCATGAACTTCATTTATTTACCTTCCTTATCAGCATAGTCAGTGGTCACAAACACAGCGTACTTAAGCAAAATAGGGTCAATAAAAAATCTGTGCCATGTTAGGGCGCGTGCGATGTTAGGGCACCCCCCGTTAGTTTTGGCCCCTTAGCAGCTATTTGAAATTGACGGGACAATTTTGTTTCAGAGTTTGAAAGAGAATAGCTCAAGAAGGTATTGATAGATCGTCATGATTAAGATAGCTTATGTGTAGATAGCTTAAGTGATGATTTAGATACTCATATGCTAATGGTGCCAATTAGAATCTAATTTGCATAATTAATGAGGACAATTTATAAATCTTTTGCATTGCATGATAGGACTGTCAAACACGTGGCAGCTGTCAGTTGACACACTGGGGCAAGTATTCCCCTGCTGCCAGGGCCTGTCCCCAGGGGCCCTATATACAGTGGTCAAAACACAAAGAGATTTAGGGAAACCAGATCCTGTACATGCAAGGTACATGTAAGTTGGTGGAAACAGGAGTTTCACTTAAAGTTTTACTGGTATGTGTTGCCTGAAAGACCTCTCATCAACAGCAGCATTAAACAAAATGAATTTTTACATTTTGTTGCAGGTATGGGTTCGTGGAACTCTATTAATTTTTATCGTTTTATAGTTTAATAGTTGAATTATGTGAATTTCTTTGCCCCGACCATTTGACCTCTTCCAATTAGCCATGACCGGACAAATCGCTTTCTACATGTAAGTTGCCTTAACGACTACATCTGGCAAAACAAACTCACCAGTGAGATGTGAGAAAGTGTCTGCTTTTAAAAGGATATTTGCCGACCGCCATGAAACCTATGAAAGGTTTAATCGCGGTCGGCTTGTATCATTTCCAAAGGGCCAAAATTGTCAACCTGACAGCAATTCCTTAAAAAGCTGACACCCTCCCACATCTCACAGGCGAGTTTGTTTTGCCAGATGTAACGTAACATGACCTATTTACGTGCAGAACCTGTTTACATCCAGTTTGGGTCATTTCCACATGTCTCGGTGCATTATGCAAAAGCCTGTTCTCATGAGCAACAAAGAACGTCATAAGTATAATCCTTAGCCATCTCTCTCTATTACAAAACAATGAAAAAGGTTTACGTCCAGCAACATAACAGAATATTAACTGAACCAGTAACAACAAGTTGCACGGAAGCGTTATGTATGACGTATTTCATATGTAATTCGACACCGCGTACTTCGTCATGTCTAACCTACACAATAGCTAGTATCTTTTAAAAGTTGCTGACGTTAAACCTTTCTTTGATATTCAGACTATCCATGGTGATTCAAGGTTTGAACCTCTTACCAGTTTTAGGAAACTTTGATACAACCTATAAGCAACCCCCGCAACGGTGGTGAATTTTTGCACGGCAAAACATAGTGGTGAAAGCCACTTGCCGCGAATGTCGGTGAAATTCATAAATCAACATTGTTTTCTTCCATCGCGTCAAGCAAGCGGTGGGACAAACACAGTGACTTTACTATCATTTGTCTGTAGACCACTTTGGACAGTTACTGTGCATTTTTTCTGGTCTATGTTCTTCAAGCATAGCGCTAGAAGGGAAAAGACTGAAGTGGACTATAATAGGTAAGCCTAGCACAATTCTATATCATATACATCAGTATGAATACATGCTTGCACGGCGTTAAACAGGCGGGGAAAAACTTACAGACCATGCATTTTCTTTTCAGAAGAGCTGATATTTCTGCCCATTGGTTAAACCTTTGGCTCTGTCCGCGCGGTTTTAAGATAAATACGTTTTTAATAAATTGGACGTTAATTGGTCATGTTACATTAGTCGTTAAGGCAATTTAGAAAGGGATTTATCGGGTCATGGCCGATTCGAATCGGAGTTTCAAAGAGGTTGATTGGTCGAGGTGGAGGTGTGGCTGGGTTTTTTTTAAATTGGGAAAAAGTGGCGATTCCGAGAAGCAACAAATAGAATTGGTGTGCGGCCTTGTAAATCTTGCAAATTTTACATGCAGTAGTGTAATGGCCTTTTACCGGCTTGTCAGGATACTGCAGCAGAACTTCCAGCTTTGATATTTCATGTTCTGGACATGGTCACAATTTTGGGTGTTGGATTGGTCAGGCTTGTGTATGGGAAAAAGCGACATAAGTTTGGGCTGGCTAGCAGGTTGTTGTCACAGTGGAATTACAGCTGCAGTATTTTTGTGGAAATCTTCCCAGGAGGATAACTGAAGAAAGGGACAACAGAACTTGTACAAGTTGTTAATTACAAATAAAACCGTGTAAAATGGTGGGCCAAACAACTACAGAAGGATCCAAGAATCTGACTCTAGACTTACATGTGTATCTATAGACAGAAAGGTATCAAATTGTATGTTTAAGTTTCTGCATAATACTATTCTAGATAGTCAAAATCTCCACAATTTAATGGAAATTTATACAATCACCTCTATACCTGGACATGCTGTAGTCTCAATGGGCTGCATGTAGCTTTCAACGGCAGGACATTAAGTGGAATAGATTTCGGCCTTTCAGCATTTGCTTTTGGAATGCAGGGGCATTTTTGTAAAGATCTTCCAAACAAGCTAACTGAAGATGGGGAAGTCAGATTTTCATCATTGTGGGCATTCAACTAGCTTTGACATTGATCTACACAAATGCTCAAATGTGCAGTTAAATCACAAATAAACACCACCATCCACATACATTTTGTAACATTGAAAAAAAATACAAATTTCATGGAGGTATGAGATCTTCAAACTCTGTCGAGATATGCAGCATGCACTCTTCAATGCAAAGATGATGTGTTATGCCATGAGATGGTTTGCCAGGTATGCAATGTACACTAAAAACTCTTGACCTGACATTTTTCTGTTTTTGATTGACATAAAAGATAAGAGTTGAATGACCTGGCAGCCCTCCTTGCCCAGGTTCTCCTCGGTCTCCCTTGACAGTTATTCCTGATGGTCCTGGAGCGCCCGGCAGCCCTGTATCACCTTTATCACCACGAGGTCCGAGGGGCCCTGATGGACCAGGTCTGCCCTCAACTGTGGAGAAGATATAATGTGCACATACCAGTTAATAGCATAGCATGACGTTTCTAGATTTTTCTTCACACAAATGGGCAATTCTGAAGTGTTTTTCACAATGCCTATAGTATACATTCAAGGGCATGTGTGTGCACATAAATTAAAATAATTCTACAAATTGTGATATCTAATGCATACTCACTTGACTGTCCCGGTTGACCTGGCAATCCTGGATGTCCTGGATACAGAATACACAAACCACACTCATATAAACTCACAAGAAAATAATGGGGTAAAGTCATTATTAAGACAGAGCTTCGGGGGGCAACCCGAACAAGAAAAGTATAGCTACCAGTATTACATCAAATCTTTAGTTTACGCTAAATTCAGTTATGCATCGATAATACACCATGGAATGGTTGAGTACACTCTGCGTAAAAGGAGATGCAGGCCCCCTTCAGGACTGTCATTCTCATTGTTCAGAGTTACGGTTAAATACAGACTGAGATGCTTGCCAACTGACAGAAAATTAAATGTGCAATGTAAATAAAAGCAATGCATATAATGTTCACATGTACTTCATGTAGTGACTGCATTGATAGATTGCATCCATATCTACACAAGTTTAACATAGATAGTTGCATAGTCAACCCCAGAGGAGTGTGTTCTGGTTCTGCTAGTAATATTTTTCTGAATCTAAGAAGTTCAACGTAATTGTATTGGCAACTTGACTTTGAACCTGGAGTAGGCAGCAGTTGCATTGTACAGCATCAATATTCTGATCCATCCCCCATAGTACCCCCTGGTGACCCCCTCAGTACCCTTCAGAATACTTACAGCCAGGTGTAACATGTTATATATATCATGAAAACCATTGGACAAACTTTACAATGTAACTTGGGTGCTCTTAACAAATCTTGGATTAAGCTTAAACATTCCCTTTGCAATGTGTTTCTGGATACTTGTTTGTCAACTTATAGCCTTAAGTTAATAACTGTATTTTCCGCTTGCTTTGGGTAAAAAAAATGATCTTCAATCATCCCATTGAAACCCATACTTAAGACTCGAAAAAAGGCCCTGACAAAAAAAAAATGTTGCAAATAATGTTTGTGGCGATTGTGTGAAGAGTTTTCCATAAATTTCTACCATTAGGCCACTCCAATTTTATTTGCTGAATTTCTCAGATTTTTCAGAAAAAAATTGGAGTGACAGGGCGGAAAAAAACAGCATTTTTTGCAAATAGTCTGGGGTGAAGATAAGGGTTTACATAACATAAAGAATAAGATGATTATTCAAGTTTCAGCTTTGTATGGCTCATTTCATGAAATGAACCCCTTTCTTTGATGTAGTACTATAATTTCAGTAACAAAATTACCTTTTGCTCTGTAAGATATGGATTGAAATTGAGAAAAAGTTTAAATAAATGAAAAAATATTTCTTATGAAAATGTGACCACACCTGTGCAGGCCTTAATAATCTATTTTGGTGGCTATTGAGTTTTACAACTGAACAAATAGTAAAATTGTGAGTACAAATTTGTGAATGGGAATAGTGATCCAATTTTTTTTCTTTCAAAATGGAGAGGCGATTCCCAGAAGCAAAAAAAAATGGTCTGGCCTTAGCAACTTATTTCTTCTCTTGCGTTGACCCAAAATTTGACCTGGAACAATTATCCCATATTAAGAACAAACTCAAGAGGGGGGGAATTATTTCCAATAGATAATAATTTTAGGAAGTAAAAATGAATACTTATTACAGTATACAATAAAGTACCCACTAGTCCGGTGCAAATAAAAAAGCATTGAGTATTCTACTAAATTCCCCAGGTGATCCTCTATTTTCTAATTAATTAGATTAAAAAACCTCAGCCTATGCCTGAATACAATGTACCTGACAAGGCCTGACAAAAGTTAGGTTACACAAAGAATGTCAGGGGGGTTAAGAAAAAATTGTCTTGTTATGTCTTCCTTTATATCTTATTAACAACTGACCAGAAGTTCTTATTGTGCTTAACCCCCCTCATGCCAAAAATATTCAAGATGAAGGAAGTGAGTATACATGTGCACGTATAGGGAATACATGGGTCTGCACGGGTTTAGTGTGTTACATATTATTTTACAAAACACACCTTGTGTAATTCACCACAAGCGGAATTCTGCAAAAAGTCGGCTGGTTATGTATTCATTGATACATAATCCAGTGGAAAATAATGCTCCCTTCTAGAGTTTAGGACTCCTTTAAGGGATGATTCTCATCATGCATCACACCCCATGGGTCTTCATGAACTTCAAGGGGCACTACTCAATTCCTGAATTTCATCTATTTGTTCATCTGTGAATAATTTCTACAAATTTGGTTGATTTTGTATTCATAAAGATGTGGTCTTTTACAAAATAACACCTAATTCTGGGGTTGACTATGCCTTTAAATTCCATGATCATATTCAACCTGACCTGAAAGAATTCTATTATCACATTAAAAATCCACAGATTGATTAAAAAAAGATAAAAGATAAAAGATTCTGAAGACTTACCTTTGTCACCCTTAGGACCCTGTTGAAACCCAAAAATAATGCAATTAGCTTTTATATCCATTATCAACCTATTTACATTATGTTTTATAATGTAGAAAAAGATGACCAAGTATTTGTAATGTTACATAAGTCATACTTACACACAAACCAGGCATTCCCATAGGTCCCTGCTCACCAAGCATCCCCTTCAAACAAACAAACAAAAACATTGGCTGTCTGATGGATACTTTCAAACATTCATGTCCATCATAATTTTGTTTATAGTGTATCGTCTACTCTATAACCAAAAGCATTATGATGACACAATGTTGTGACTGTTCCAGTAGTCAAAGGTCATCAATTCCCTCCCACTCCTGATTCATGGTGCAATTGGGCAGTGCCGAGCCTCTGCCAGGGATATATTTTAAAATCCAGCACATCTAATAATAACTGAGAGACTAACTAACACACATCATCTATCTTTAGGTAACGTTATATGCCGCTTTTAAATGGAAAACTGAGAATCAAGTTTTTTTTCAGCTTCAACATTTTGGAATGAAAAAAAATTTAGTTTTACACATTTTGATATGTGTGTGGCCTACCGGTTCTCCTGGTATTCCTGGTAAACCCTGCATTCCCTGTGATGAACAAATGTCCAGCATTAATAATATTAGTTATAACATGGCACTCACTGATAATGTGTAGTAAAAATACTTTGTGTACTGGCATAGTGTACTATACAAAATGCTTCATGAAAAGGATCCAAACGTATGATAACAGTACAGTATAAACTATAGTTAATCAAAATCAAAGAAAACACAATAATGGAAGAATTCCTACCCGTATTCCTTTCTCACCACCTTTGCCTGGTAAGCCCTGGTCTCCCTTCATACCTGTATCCCCTGGCCGGCCAGCAGGACCCTCAGGTCCACTTGGCCCAGGTGGCCCCTATAGGTCACACAGGGGAAGATATGCGCAAGTTTCATATTTTTCCACTTTCAGTAAAGAAAATTGTACTACAAGATGATACAATGCATGGGACTTTTAGAATTTTTGGATAAAGCCGAGTGGTCTAAAAGTTGCACTCTTTCAAACTTAGCACCGGGTTTTTAGACCTAGGGAAAAATGTTGTGTTTGCTGTTTCAGTCCTGAAAAAATTAGGGTCAGTATGTAGATAGTAGAGCAACTATTAAAGTCATCAACCCCAATGACCCACAAAGAGGTCAAGGGATAGGTGAGGTGAGGCTGACGGATTCTCTCTTTTTATTTACCTCCATGAAATATGGAGATATTGTTTTGCATGTGTGTGTGTGTGTGTGTGTGTGTGTGTGTGTATGTGTCTGCGTGTGTGTCTGTGTTTCCGGATTTTTGGCGACGCCTTAGGGGTAAGCCTAATGGTATTAGTATTGTGTGCAGTCTGCAAGAATTCTAGGAATCTTGCAGGAATGTGTCCACAGGGCAATAACTCAAGAATGCCTGGATGGATTGATTCATAATTGGTAGGTGGGTAGGTCTTTGTGAGACCTCAAATGATTGGATTTAGGGCCATCTAGCAACTTCCTATGCTACTGCAGCAGAACTTCCGCAGCGGCTTTTGAAATCTCGTATTCTGAACATGCTATGGTCATTATTCTTAAGACTGTCATAAGGCCATCATCTCCAGAAGTTTCTGAATATTGAGAGATATGCAGCCATGGTTTTTATATTCCTATTAATTAATGATTTTGTACTGGTAAACGGACACTGTTGCACATTTTGTCAAGACAAATAAAACAGGAAATTGTAAACCATCGGCCACATCAGCCCAAAATACAAGCAAGATAGAACATGACTTTTATGTTACATACATGTATACAGTTACTATGAATGTAGCATGTATAACATGCAAAATGGTCACTCTATCACCATTTTGTTTCTTAAATTAAAGGAGATACTTCAAGTTGATGTGTTAACCTTTTCTCTGCTGCCAAACTCTAACCAATAGAGAAGTGGGTGCCAAACAGCTACTTAGGTGCTAATTTTTTTTATAACTAATGTCATACACATTGATAACTGCTATCTAGGAAAGCCAAGTTTTCCAATCATTGTCTAGTTTTTAGCAAATATATCAGATTGAGCATTGATTAATTGATTTCTATTGTCACAAATTATTGAAAAGCTTTATCTTAGAAATTTGCATTTTCAAAGTTAAACAGCATAACACAGCATCTATCTACAAACAAGCATTTGGACTGGAAAATAACTATCGGTTTATCATGTTTGATAAGTCTAATATAACGTTAGATATTACAGAATATATAACAATAAATATGACAGAATATGATGATGTCAAATACAATGTTAAGAATACTGTAACGATGCAGGGTGCCAACTGCACTTTTTTAGGATTTGATAACCAAAATGTCAATCTGACCTGTCAACAATATCAAATTACCACAACATGTACTTTTATGAACTGAGTTTTCTGTTAATTTTTATGTACAATTATAACAGGTGTGACAATCCTTGTTCATGATTGTGTAGTGTCAAATGATATACAAACAATACAGGTAAGTGTTACTCACTGTTGGGCCTTGTGGTCCTCTTAATCCCTGTGGAAATGATGACAATGATAGAATGTTGAGCACCATTTGTTACAAGAAAATAGAGGAAAACTAGAGTCTGGAATTCAGAAAAGCTCATCACCAAATGTTTTACTTTACCACACAGTCTGACCGCCAGAATGATCATTATCAGCATTTGATAGTGATTTCAAGGTCTTAATAATGGTTACATGTATATCTTGACATAACCCTAAGCTTGTAATCACAGAATATACCACCTCATTCGCATTGCTCACTCAAATGTATATTCGGTGGCTACAGGACTGGTACCAGCCATACTTTATGACTCACCATGCACAACAAGGAAAAGGCATGACCTGTCATTGTAAGAGTTGTTGTTCTGGTCAGGTCATAGTGATATTACAAACATGGCCTCACCTGGTGCCCCTTCATTCCCTGATCCCCGGGTAGTCCTGGCATCCCCATGTCCCCTTTTGGTCCCTGAATTCCCTCTGGACCTCCTGGACCAGGCAGTCCTCTGGGTCCGGGGCCTCCCTTCATATGAAAAATCGAGATGTACACAGTTCCATAAGGTCAGGTGACCCTAGCAATCAGGTCCATAAAAAGACCATTAATGTTGGTTTGGTCTAGAATTTGAACTCAATTGTGTGAAAATAGATGTAACGTTGGTTAACATAAATTCGCGGGGTATTTAAATTCGCGATTTTTAGAAACGGTGTATTTTAGGGATATGTGCTAGATGCAAAATCAGTTATAACGCCAGCAATGCAAACCGGATAGATTAACGTATTCAGAACACTGGCTGAAAAGCTTCGATAACCATTGCATTAGAAGTTGGCGACGTCAAAAACTCTCCGTCCCTTATTGACACAGTCTGAGGGATTCGTGGGAGAATCACACCACGTGGTTGTTCGCTGGTTTATAAGACAAATGTCACATCTGCTTCCTGCTAAACACAATTATTTACAAGACAACTTATTACAATCTCTTTTGCTAACCTGCAACTGGATTCTAAGTGTGATCAATCATCAAAACTCCTCTCTGTTGCTACAACCTACGGCACGTGTATTTTCCCGCCGCCATATTATTACCCAGAATCCTGTTGTCAAGCAGACGACAAAGGTTTGTGAGGAACCCTTTTTTGTCTGAATGTTGCATGTGATAGTGGACTGAGGACGATATTTTCCTCAAAGTTTGCTCCTAACACAACAAGGAACACATGGACATAGTAGTATTACCATTGCTACGGCATCCAGCTAACTTTCCATGAATAATGTTCACGTTGCCATGACGGTGGGGATCGACTTTGAGTGACGTTCTACCAACTCAACAAATGGGATGTTACCGAAGGCCTGATGTGTATGGTACGACCGTTTTGTCGTGTATTTATTTTTCTTTGGTCACGTTTATATGACCTTGGCACTCTCTTCAAGTCAAGATGGGCACAACAGCTGCTGTATAAAAGCTAATTAGCGGCATATATTAATGATGAATCTTCTCTCCCGGAATAATGTTCGCACCTGTCCAAGAGCACTGCCATTCTGCGTGCGGCGGACGGTAGTTTCAATTTGAAATATTATGGTGTCAGCACGACTAGAGAGAAAATCTAACATATATAGCATTAGTGCAAAGGTAATACATGATACTGACAGAATAACAGAAAAAAGGATGGTTTATTGAACTGCCAGATTGATTTCAATCAACCATTATCGGGAAAATGGCGATTTTATGTTAACCAATGTTAAGGTCAAATCACCTTCCATAATTCAGTCTATTCATCCGTATGGAGATGAAGAAAAAACAAAGTGCCCTGGGTGTTGGCAGTTTAGCATTTTGATATCTTTCTTATACAAGAGACAGTTGCTAATTCCTCGACTGTTCTGAATCATACCAGTTAAGTCATGATGGATGACACCACTTAACATTAGCCAATTAAACACAGCAAAAACAATCATGAAAGACAATACAAATAGTAAGTGTAGCACAAACCTGCTCTCCTTCCATACGGAAAGGGATACTTCTCCCTCCAAGCAGAAGTGAGAAACAGTGAAAGTACTAACATAGCACAAGATCATCGTCAGGCGGGAGAAGCAGCCATGCAGCCTACACTGAAGCCGGACGTAGAGAGGGTACAATACCACGAAAAGTCTCGTAACTCAACGAAACCTGAGCGCAGAAACTCTTAGGAAGCCCAGCAAACTGACTATCTACATGTATTAGACAAAACCCCTGGCCTAGATTCCCGCTTCAAAGGACATTGAGAAAGGACACTAGACTGGGGGGAGAAAGAAAAATGTTGTGAAAGTACCAACATATAATAGCACCCGATCTCCATTGGGCGGGGAATCTACACTACTTCCGGGTACAAACAGAAATTCCTATGGAATGACTGGAATTTTTGGCAATTTGCCATGTACTGAAAGTCTTATTTTTAGGCTTGCTCCTGATGCTTTGCCAGAAACTTCTGTCCCTTTATTGGAGCAGTCTGACCGCATCATGGGAAGATTACACGCTTCTCCACAGCGTTCCAATAAACCGTCCTATTTCACTGAATATGCGTATGCGAGTCTTTTGTACTGCCTAACGAGCGCTACTGGTGACAGGGTTCATCCCACAGCATGCTGGGAGAAGCAAACTGTCCTGGAACCGAGCGTTAGAACTTGAGTAGGGAGCCATGGTAAGATTTTACGATTCAATGATGCGGCCAAAATATCCGATTGACAGCTAAAAAAATTTTTCCGCTCTAACCAAGAGTGACCCGCAAACGATGACCCACCCTCCTCTAGCAGACTCCAATCGCTCGCCAACAACTTAGCCTGCCAGCATCCACCCTGCTTTTTTGCCCCAAGGTTTTAGTTATTGGTGACGTCACCGCCAAACGGCTTTCAGCCAATCAGAGGATTACCACTGGCTCATCTTATTGGTCAGAAATTACCCGTGCAATGGCAACCTTTTTAGTGCTCGGTTTACAATCACATAATACACATGGGCAACAGATACATATTTGCTCCACACTTGCATTTTGGGGAACTGTCACAAGAGTCAGGGCGGCTGCCATTCGGCGCCATCATTGATATTCGTCCATCGTTGTCGATACGACCTTCCCCAACCGAAGTCAGGTACCCATTCACACCTGGGTGGAGTGATGAAAGTCGTCACGGTAAAGTGCCTTTCCCTTAAAGGGCACAAAAGCGATGACATGACGTGATTCGAACCCGGGACCACTTGGTTCGTAGCGGGACGCTCTGTTGTTACGCCACACGACCCCACAAAGTCTTGTGGAAATCCGCAAAGGTCGCTGGGAAGCTATCAGCCAATCAGGTTACCTCTTGTGCCAAATGAGGCTTGCTCATTTTTCATTTATAAGTTAACTAACGGCTGTTTTTTTCCAAATAAGGCTAGCTTATCAATTATTTATGAGGAACTGTCAGTAACGTTGCCAATACCTAAGACCCTGGGACCCGAGCGATTCGACCCTGCTAGAGGAGGGTGAGGATTGCCCACGTACCCTAGTCTGGAAACCAATTACCATCGGGAGCTCCCCGGTATTTCTACGGCACTGGGAGTGGTACCCGATTAGCCCGGTCGGGGGTGGGCTCCTGAAGGTATGAAAGGACACAATACATTTTCTCCTCGGACATGTTAGGTCCAGGGTGGAGTAGTTGTGATTTATGACAGTCCGAGTCTACGGAGAGGCGATAACTTGGTCTATATGACAGCTAAGAAGACAGGCTGACAGAAACGGTTCAAGAAAGCACAATGGGCCCGGTAAAACACCCCTAAGCCGACCTATAGAGACTGGTGACCAGGCTACACGTACCCAGAGGCACGACGTCGTACTGACACCGAGGCAAATCGGTTTCACGCTGCTTTTGCGTTAATGATGACAATTCACCGAAACCGTTTTATTACAGACCGTCACAGAACGTCACAGACCACGTTGACTCGATTATGTTGTTATCCTATGTAAGAAGATTCAGACACGGTCTGCCTAAACACCGCCAATGACCACAATCGGATCTCTGATATGCAGTGTACCCGGGGCAGGGACCTTATGTGACGCCCTGGAGTGTCTATGCAACTATAAAGATATGCAGCAAGTCTTAAGAATTTGCCCTTTTTTATGTTATTCCCCTTCGAAATACATTTTCAGACCGGTGCAAAATACCCAGGTCGCCCCACAAAAATGTCGCCCTCGCAACAAGTGCTAACGCTAAGGTCGCAGACCAAACTATTTCACCTCTAGGGATTCAAAAGGTTAAAGACGCCAAAGTGAGAACCTTCACCGCTTCAAAATTTATAGAAGGGTGCACAAGCCAGGTAACATTACAACATTTGAATGTGTTTGATTTCAGTCTTCAAAATATGTGAACATGAGCTTGAATTTGCCGGCTCGTTCTCTTTTGGAAGCCATTTTTATTTAACGCCAGCAGAGGTCATCATACTGTGGCCGACGCACAGCAGATGGCGGTAACAATATTCAGACGTGAAGTCAAGCCGACCGAACGAACATCGTAATCCAACCCGTACAGTCTCAAAACTGACGTATTCCTCTACCATTCACCACAGCTTCTGCCTCGATGACATGCATAAAAGAATAACCACGTTTTTTTTTAAGTACTGTAACAAACTACGTTATACCCGAACTACTATTGGGTCGCGGAGAAATACTGTTATCTATAACCTTACTCCGCCACAGCAAAAATGTTTATCGGGGTTTATCCGCCATGTTGCCTTATTCAAGAAATACTAATAATACGGTAAAGGCAACATGGCGGGTAAACAGACACGATCGCGCTTTAGTTTTCACCTGCCTTAAGCACTTTAACAAGCGTTGACATTGCACTGATATTTAGTAGACACAAAGGAGAAATCTCGCTGTACATTTTTGCTGTGGCGGAAGTAGTGCCTGTAGCGCGAGCGACCAATATATTGGATATTCAATCTGCACCGGGGCAAGAAATGTCCTTCGATCGTGGAATAATGGGAAAAATGGTAGATACTTATAACGTTAGCTAATATTAAGGTTTGCTCCGTGTTTTCAATAAATAATTGCATATGTATCTAGGGCGTCGCATAAGGTCCTTGCTCCGTGTACACTGCATAATAGACCTGATTGCGGTCGCTTGTGGTCGTTTGTGGTCAGTTTAGGCAGACCCATTCAGACATACCCGTGGTCCTCTGGGCGCTGGACACATACAGCCGCAACCACATCCACCTCCTCCTTGACCTGCTCCAGAACACTAAACACACAACAACAAACATCTCATCATAGAAACAAACAAATAAACAGTTTGTACAACAAAGTTGACTCATGTTATGTTCACATCACACTCAGCCCTGTTACATAATCACTAATATCACGCATCGTGTTGAAAAATGCCTCCACTCTCGAGGTGTCGCCAAAAGAGAAAAGTGTTGATAGACAAATTTTCAGCACTCACATCAAGAACATCTTGTCCTCCCCCGAAGCCGCCCACGTCATAACCATCTCCTTCTGCCCCTGTCACAAGAATAGTCAATAAGTCCTTGCGTTATGAAGAACATTGCAAAATGAAAATCGACAAGCAAAGGTACCCGGAGGTTACGGATTCCTCACTGGGCGCCGAGTAACGAACTTGTGGACAAAGTGACATCGTCACTGGACGTCCAGCACGGAAGAAAGTTTGTCACTAGTGGTGCTCGGGTTCCAGAAATGAACTCCGCTCATCACTCGGTTTCTGTGATGAGCGGACAAGTAGGCTGGTTCACAAGTCATTCATCACTGGCCCCAGTACGGAGGTCACTCGTCACTAGATAACCAGTAACAAAAGTCCTGAGGTCACGGGTTCCGCGCTAGATTTACCAGTGACGAGTGACTCTTCAGTGCTGGAAGCCGAGTGATTACATTATTTCGTTAGTGGGCTTCCAGCAATCACGTCCTATTATCACTGGAATGTCCCAGTGCTAACGTTTGTAAGGCTACACCAAGTAATTTTTATGGATGACGTCCGCGCGCGCATTGATTTTGGTCTGTTCCCAGAAAAAAAACAGTACTGAATTCCGCTTCCTGTAACTACGACCAAAGAGTTACGACAGTGCTGCAAATCGAAAGAAACAGGACAGGACAACAACTGCTGTTCAACTTCAACTGATTTATTCAAATTATTGCTTTTTCATGATGAATAAAAGAATTGTTAGTTATTACACTCACGGTGTTCTCTCATTCAATTTGTGTCCTAACATGTGTCGTCGACTATTATATTTCAAATCTAGGCATCTTGTTTTTTTCGGCCCTTCTTGTTTTGTTTTTTTCGCGCTCTCGCATTAGATTTAGGGTCTCCAAAGGACGTCATCCATAAAAATTACTTGGTGTAGCCTAATAGACAATCTTTTGAGTCGATACCGTACTACAGTAAGACGGCACGGAGGTTAGATATCAATATAACAAAATATGCAACAGGACACTACTCGAATAAACAGCCCATTGAATGTATTGCTGGGAAATTCATCGATCGAGTAAAATACTGATTATTTCAAATTTGGTAAGTGAAAAGGCAATTTTATATACAAAAGCCATGAATCATCAAATATTTCTATCATCACGATTTCTATTACATAACATTAAATATGTAGGGTACTGCAACTTTTGACGAAAATTTATGAGTTGGACATTGCATTGCTTCAGTGTCGGTTGTCTAAAAAGTGTTGCGTTTTGACAAGTGATAACGTTAAATGAGAGTGGTGGCGTTTAAGGATTTGCCGTTGTGAAGTTGATCGTCCGTGGTTTTCCGGGCCCGTACGTACTCTCATCTCTCGGTTTCCAGTGATAATTCGGAGTTTTTCAGTAACGAAGTCGTCTCATTGCTGGACGACCAGATATGACTAAACTTCGTCACTGGAAGTCTAGCAATGAACACACCAAGGAACACACCGAGTGATTACAAAGCAACCAGTGACCTCGGTACTTTTGCAACTCAAAGGGCAGTTAAAATGTTAGGATCCGCCTACCAGAATACAAGTCGCGGAATACACCGGAATACACATAAAGAAGGGCGAAATGATACTGAAATCTACCGAAATACAGTATGCTTTAATGAGTAAACATCGCAGATTGCTATTTTGTGTCAAGTTTTGTCACATATAACAAATTATATATGGCCCTTGGAACAAGAAATCACAAGAAAATACTGGGCGATCACGGCGATTGCGCCCCCGGTGTTGCCTGTGTGCACTGAAAGATTTCTACGACTCTACGACCTGCAGCGGCCCCTTCTCACCGAGAGGAGGAGGAATGCCCGCCTGGCCACTTTCTACAACTTTAACAAGCTTTGACATTGCACCGACATTTAGTAGACACAAAGGAGAAATCTCGCTGTACATTTTTTGCTGTGGCGGAAGTAGTGGTGGGTCAAAATAGAAAACAACTTCTTCCCTGCAAACTTTACATAAACCAAAAAATATTACTGCGCAACTCACACGCACTTGAATATACACATGTACGCACAAGTGTGACAGGGCCCACTTGTGCGTACTAGTATATCATGGCCGTGTGAGTTGCGTGTTAACATTTTTGTTATACGCCGGCGTGCGCACAATACGCACCTAATGATGCGTTTCTCAATCGTTTTCTGAAAGTTTTAGGTACGCAGGCACACGCAAGGCACTGCCCAGTATACGCCTGATATTTTTGAAACTACCGAATACTTTCGTGCGAACGCTGATACGCAGCTCAGACGTCATGGTCAGTGCATACCATGGTCCGACATCGGTCGAGAAAGGTACGAGCGCGTTTTGTGTTTGCGCTTCAAACGATCACGATCTCTGCGCAGCGTGTACATGGCGTACTTGCAGCGCAGATACAACGCATGATGATCGAACGTATAGCGACTATAAGAATATACGTCACGAATTAGGGCCGTTCGTCCTGCGATCGGGCAGCGCATTGTACGTATCAGTGACGTATGACAAACGCACGGATAACGTACGGATAGCGTGCATATAGCGTACTCGACGAACATCCGGGGTACATTCAAGATTTGGTTTTTCATTGGTCGGGTATTCAATTTAGTTAAGGGCAGAGAGGAAAAAACACAGCCAGCGAAGTGTACATAACTTTTGATTCAAATAATCATTGAAATGCCCCACACAAATTTGTCCATTTTACATACACATAAAAGGTCTACCTTTCGTTACTTGTGGAGGCGTCTTATATAAATAACAGTTTTCGTAACTATTGATATCAACGCAACCAAATTCACAGGGTAAATAATGGTTCTTAATGTCATGGCGTGTTCCAAAAGTAAAATTGGTGTCCCTGTTACACATATACAAAAGGTCCTACTTGTCGTCAGCTATGGAGGCGTCTTCCCATAAAAGTTTAAGTAACTACTAATATCAATGCGACCAAATACGCTCATAATTCGATTGGCATTAGTCGGAAGTGCGTCAGGCATGCGGTCGGCAGACTTTGTGTGCGTCCAGAATACGCTCAGCATACGCACCTGATACGCAGTTATTCGCTGCAAGGATAACAGTATTGCGCACTTCATATGCAAATCATACGTGTCTCATACGCTGAATTCGTTACTCATACGCTATATGTGTGCCACGCATAACTCGAGAAATTTTATATTTTGAGCGTACAACTGCGTGTTTTCAAGATTTAATACGGAACTCACGCGGAATTGCTTATACGCACAAGTGTGACAGGGGCTTTCAAGAGTTCCGTGTTGAATTTTGTCAATACGCCGTTGTACGCTGAAAATACCAATTTTCTTGAGTCCTGCGTGACGCACATATAGCGTGTGAATAACGAACTCAGCGCATCCATTGCGTATGTGACACGTATGTTTTGCACATGAAGTGCGCAATACTATCATCCTTGCAGTGAATAGCTATCTGCGTATCAGGTGCGTATGCTGAGCGTATTCCGGGCGCACACAACGTCTGAAAAAAAAGAGAAAACAACTTCTTCCCTGCAAACTTTACATAAACCAAGAAAATGTTTATGCGCAGCTCATACGCACTTGAATAAACGCACAAGTTTGACAGGGCCCTAAACTGTTATTAGAAGACGCCTCCACAAGTGCCGACAAGTAGGACTTTTATGTGTGTGTAACAGGGACACTGTAATGATTTTTTACATTAAAAGCTATGTAGACTTTGCTCGTTGTGTTTGTTTCCTCTCTGCCCTTAACTAAATTAGATACCCGACCCGACCAATGTAAAACCAAATCGAGAATGTACCCGGATATTCGTCGAGTACGCTATGTGTACGCTATGCGTACGTTATCCGTGCGTTTGGCATACGATACTGATGCGTACAATGCGGTGCCCTATAGCAGGACGAACGGCACTAATTCGTGACATATAATCTCATTCGCTATACGTCTGTTCATCGTGCGTTGTATCTGCGCTGCAAGTACGCTATGTCTGCGCTGCTCAGAGCTCGTGCCGCAGGAGAAGCGTATGAACCCGTATGAAGTGCGAACGCATAGCGCTCCCCTACCGCACTTGGCCGATGTCGGACGGATGTACCGCGTATTTATAACGTTTAAGCTGCGTAACAGCGTTCGCACGAAAGATTTTAGTAGTTTCAAAATTTTCAGACGTACTGGCGTGTGCCTTGCGTATGCCTGCGTTCCTAAAGCCCCTGTCACACTTGTGCGTATATACAAGCCCGCATGGGTTGCGTATAAACATGCTTTTGGTTTAGGTTAAGTTTGCAGACGAAGAAGCAATTTCTTTGGTTTGATAACCAGACTGCACAACGATGGGTCAAAGTAGAAAACAACTTCCTCCCCGCAAAATATACTTAAACCAAAAAAATGTTGCTGCGGAACTCACGCGCACTTGAATATACGCACAAGTGTGACAGGGCCCTAAAACCTTCCCAAAATGATTGAAATATGCATGAGGTGCGTATTGTGCGTACGCCTGCGTGACAAATATGTTAAAACGCAACTCACACGGACATGAGTTGCGTATTAACAAGTTTTTGTTTCAGGTTAAGTTTGCAGCCGAAGAAGTAATTGTTTTGGTTCGATAACTAGGCTACACAACGGTGGGTCAACGTAGGAAACAACTTCTTTCCTGCAAACTTAACATAAACCAAAGAAGTGTTCATGCGCAACTCGCGATCGGTGAGTAGGTCTGTGCGGACCCTGACAACAGTACGGACGATAGTGCCGGGCGTGCAGGCCGAGGCCCCAGATCAGCTCAAGAGATGGCTCCAGTTTAAAGAAGGTGACCCCTAAATGTCTGTGCTGTACAAGCTTTTTAAGTTTCTTTTTTGGAGTGATAATCTACCGCGCGATGAGTTCATTAACCTCGACGTAATTTCAAGATGGCAGACCCGTTTCACGCGTCCCTGGGCCTAATGTACATTTATCTTTTGCCAAAATATAGCAACCTACGATGTTTTAAAACCATACAAGCATACTATATTTCGGTAGATTTCACCTCTTTTTGTGTATTTCCCGGACCTTAGCTATTCAAAAGAAGCATTTTGATATCTAAAGCTGGTCTTATAACATCGCGACGGACACGGATTTCCGTCGCCATGATCGCCCAATATTTTCTAGTCATTACTTCTTCTCAGGGCCATATATACATTGTTGTAAACCAAAATATAGCAATCTGCGATGTTTGTCCATAAAAACATTATGTACATGTATTTTGGTAGATTTCATCCTTCTTTGTGTGTATTCCGGTGTATTTCGGTAAATAGGCGGACCGTTGGTACCCTCAAGCAACATCGCCATCCTTCTTGCAATACGAGATTGATGCTTTGGTCCCATTGATAATCCGGGGCCCGGCCGGGCTGTTTGCGAAAACGAAAAATTGAAAATGAATATCAAGAAAATGCACTAGATATGGTTAGGAGTAATTTGTTACGTTTTGTGTCTTTTGTTGTCTTTTATATCATATTTTTCGTTCCAAGAAGCTGCCCAGCCGGGCCCCGGATTGGAAATGAGACCGAAACATTACTCCTGACATAACTTGGTGTCACTGACTTTATCTAATACTGTACTCCCAAAAGAAGTTCAGACTTGCTGGCCTACAGATGGTTGGTAACATCAACGTGGTAGCAAATACTCTTCTTCTTGCGCACTATTTTCGGCCTGGTTTAAGAAGTTTGCCGACACACACACTTTTGATGACCTCTCCTCTCCACCGCGTCTACTGGGTAATATCGCGATCATCCCAATGGCAATGCAGCGAAATGTGTCGCTACCAGACTTATTTGAGGAGAGAGAAATTAGTCGGGATCGCCGAGAGCTCAGTTTGCCACCACTACTAAGATTTGTCCGGCAGCCATTATTTTCGTAGCCATCAGAGAAGTCTGATGGAGACTAGCGGAAACAACATGTGTCTGGCAATGGAACGACAGACCAACGTGTAAACTGACCTTAAGGTGTTACCCATGCCATGGCACCTCAGTTCACAAGGCCATGTAACAACTGCTGATGTACTCAGGACGGGATCTCTCTGTTACATCATGACTGACAGACGACCGAGTTCAGTAACAAACATCAATGCACACAAACAGAGGTTGGGCCGAGTCAGCAAAAAAGCTAGCCCGACTTGATGCAATCACCATTGTTTGTTCACTGTAGTTAATAAGGACACAATCCCGCACAATGGGCAGAGTTAGCTGTGTGCCGGAGAGCAAATTACAGTCTTAACAGAAGTCAATAGTAACGTTCCAAGCAAGGAGGTTAAATAGCTATATAGAGAGAACCTTCTTGATCCAAGTAAAAGAAAAATATGTGTGCACCTATAGGTGTCACGGGGGTTAACGTTAACCCCACTTACATGTTGAGTTTTCCAAAATGTCCATCCTGACAAAGTGCTAGTCTAGCTATAGGGTCCACACAAAACAGTACTTGTGCCGCGACATTTTACTGTCTGTACCTTATTTCTGCTGAAATGCAGTGCTTTTTTTATCCGACACGAGTACTTTTCACACGTAAATAACGACATGGCCTTGGTAATTCTTGAAACAGAAATAGCCTGCTGCGTGTGTGTACAATGAAGCCGAAACACTGCTGCGTTTGGTCTGGATCTGTTCTTTAACAGGAAACGTTTTGGTACTGCAGAAAACGAATATTTCTTCCATGTGTTAGCATGCAAACGTTGCGATCATCTGGTTTTGATGCTGAGTTAGCAACTGTTTGTCAACTAACTCAGGGGTTAGCTATGGTCAATATGAACACTGTTTTCAGGTGACTGAAAAATGTTGCAACACATCTTTTGGAATTCTTGTTCTCTGAAATTAGATTCGTATGTTCAGGTCTTCTAGATTTTGACCTTTTTCGTGAGTATTTTCGGCCAAATAAACATAGCTTTGGGGCAAAGCCTGATGTATCCGCAGCATCCATTGTGAAGGAAGAGAGAAGAAGAAAGTACGTGCCTGCTAGATGTTGATGTATGACCCAGCAAACCAGACAGACAGTCGCGGTGCAAGGGTGTGGCGGAAAGATTTCTTATCTATTTAGTTTGGTATGTTGGCGAGAAAATAGGCACGGTTCTATCAATAGATATAAGTCACTGTCGACCTACAAAGTTAAGAATTTGTGGGTTCCTTCCGTCAAGTTTCATTTTAACGAGAAGATGATCCATTCTATAATAGAGTCTCGAGTTTAGTACTTGAATTGGAAGGTTGAAGCTATCCCGGTGGCCCTCCGATCTACACAAAACTTGACGAGGCCGTGTTGATGAAACGGGAGCTACTGAAAGTGTGTGCACTGAGGACATTTCAACCTCGCTTGTTTGAGCAAAGCAACCCTATGCAAAAAAGGCTTTCAAAACTGCCTCTTTCGTACCTAAAGTAACTTATTGTATTTCTTGCTGTGCTGTTTCTTGGAAAGTTTTCCTATAACGTAAACTGACATAAAAGTTGACGTCTGGCGTCAGAAATTATCAAGACTTATAAAACGAAGGTGTCGGGTTACCTATGATGTATATTTCGCTGCCACACGCTTAAGATACACAGTACTGGGCGCATTACCTACTGACTCATTTCCTAAATGTCCAGGTTTGTCCTTCACACAGACCAGATCAGAAATATCAACGTTTAATAGACTATCACAGTTGTGTACAAACATGCATGAATAGTTTCAAGCATAAACCGTTCTTCTCGTTGGAACGGTTCCTTACAAATAACGTGGGCACTTCACAATACACACGTAATTGCACTAACATCGACGGAATGATAACACCTATCCGGCGCCGATGACCAACAATTTTCCCCTCAAGACCAACTCAGTCTGGCGAAGGTCAGGGTATCGGCCATCTGTAGGGTTATATGTCGCTATTGAGTAAAGAAGTGAGCGTCTTTACTTACATGCCAGCAGAACTCCCCACATGAGCCCAGCTGCAAACACGGGCCACTGCACCAGCTTCATCTTCTCAGGAACTTTGCTTTCCCGATTTCAGAGTCGAACCTTTTCCCACAACGGCGCCGAGGGCGCTGGAAAGTAAAATCACCGACCCTCCAGTAACCTAACGCGTATAATGAAAAATGCCACAAGCATTCAAATCGACCGGCTTCGGCAAATATACATATATGGAATGTTTACCTTTTGGGAGGGCGGAGGTTGGGCGTAGATTTTTACCTGTACTGGCATTGTGGTCTGCCTTTGCTTTTATAAAGTCTTAACGCTTAGCACTGAAGTCACTCCGCATTGTTAAGAAGGAAAACATCGATGTGCTTTCATAGCTTAGTTTGGTTTGGTTTATCTATGCGGGTTTGTGCTGGAATGTACTTGTGCGAGAAAATACCGCTACTTTCCAACATCTTGCAGGGGAATGAGGAGGCCCCGTCTCTTTTAGTGAGCAAACAAGCCTCGTAGTCGTCACAGACCAAGAATAGACGTTCACAGCTACAGACTCGGTCTGCTCTGGACAACACGGCACACTCCGGCATTAGTTTTGTGTCCACATGAAAATATGTACTAACATCATGACATAGATCTATGTGTATTTTTTGCCAGAAACGGGAACTTCGACTCAATTTCGAATCAATCTTCTCATTTGACTTCTCGTGCAGAGTTTGTTCTGGCGTGTTTACCCGGGGAAACAACCACCGCATTGCTGGCGAGCCGCGACGGGAGCCGAATTCTTGCCATGCCGCACAGATGGGCGTCAGGACGGCAGAAAGACCAGGAGGGAGCGAATTTAAACGAAAACGACGTTTCTGAAAATAAAGGGGGATCCGTTCCGCCTTGCAATTCTGTTATCAATTTGCCTTATGTCAGCGCGGGGAACAGTCGTGCACCTCGGAATGTTTTCGTTCCGTCTGAGACGGCATTCAGGGGCAGACGTCTTTACGAAACCAATAGCATCCAACTGTAACCTCCATATTTCAAACCCAATTCACCACGAAAATGTATCCAGATTATGACAAATTGAACCAAACTCGAGTCATGCATTTTACAGAAAATGTTCAGTGGAGGGAAAGAAATCCGCCCGACAATTATGGTAAGGCTGATCGAACAAAACGGAACAAGATGGGGTTGTCGTTTTGTAATCTTACATTACCTGCAAATACAGCTGCGTCAGGACATGGCCGAAATGACGTTCATCATCGGGACCTCAATTACTACCGATACGCCAAAATTCAAACAGATTCATCTAAAGGACCACGAATTATAGCTGCGAGCAAACAAACCAAGATAAAAACAATACCCCTAGGAGGTGATAACTACATTGCAGACTGTTCAGTCTTCTGCAAACAGTACGATATTGAGAACAGTTTGTGGCGAGTTTCTATAATAGGGCAAGTCTATTCATATTACCCCAAAAGGGCTGAGCAATATGTTCTTTATATGTTCCTTTTCGTACTGTGGGAGAAATACTTTTTATCTGATTAACTTATAGTTTAAACTACATGCTTTTTAAACTTCTTTATTGTCATGAACCCCCGTGAAGCCGACCTGTTGGTTGATTGGTGTTCCTGTTGTTGTTGTTGCAGTTGTTGTTGCGGTTGCAGTTGTTGTTGTTGTTGCAGTTGCAGTTGCAGTTGCATTTGTAGTTGTAGTTGCAGTTGTAGTTGCAGTTGCGGTTGTGGTTGTTGTAGTTGTTTTGTTGCAGTTGTAGCAGTTGTAGCTGTTGTTGCAGTTGTAGTTGCAGTTGTAGTTAACTGCTGTGAAAATAACACCAGCGTCAAGTAATGAGTCGTAATCCTGTTGTTGGTTGTGGTCTTAAAGTGACGCTACCGCCGCAAAGCGACAGATAGAGCACCCGAGACGAGGTTAGAACTATAGGTTTTGAATGCGCGCTATCTTTATTGACACAACACAAGTACAGCGACTTTCGTAAGATCTACTACATCTATACATACACTACATACATACAAACAAACGAATAGATGCATACAAATATGATTACACACAATCATATGGGATAGAGCAACATATCAAAATTTAACGTGTCGTATACTTATACCAATGGGGGTGTACATTGCTTGTCAGGCTAATGTCCAAATATTCTTTGATGTATATACCTATCTGTACACAGCAAGGATTATCACCTCCTAATATGTAATTGAATCTACAACAGAACGGAGCGCATTGAACCAGCGGAAATAAAGGTGAATAGCTTTGAACGTTTGTCCTCATATCTTGAACAATCCATGATTAAGTGACGTTCGTCTTCAATTTCATTTGGGCAGAATGACATAGATGCATACCCTGGCTATCTGCACGAAACAGAGAAGTGCATGTTACATATGATGAAGTGCGTTGCATCTTTCATGAAGATCATGAGTCATTACAAGTAATCACATGCATCTATCTTTCAAGTTATATCCCTACCGTGTTTTTGTCCCTCCCACCCTTGTTCCCCCTAGATGGTTGATTAGGTGTTGCCCATTTATCTACGGAGTCACGTTATCTGAAGCATGATATGGAGGTTAGAATTAGCCTGGAATGGAGCGCAAAACATTCTCTCCAAAGAATCTGAAAATCACAAATCAGTAAAGAAACAATCTTGTGTTGTCACAATCGTGCTTTACGGTGGTGAGTCGCCGGTGGACCATGAATGCTTCGCAGTCCAGTAAACGGGACAGCACCCTCACCAGATGCTGCGTGTCGTATACAACAAACCTTGGTGGAAACACGCTACAAACAAACAACTCTATGGGACCCTTCCAACGATCTCTACAGAAGGCTAGCGTTGTCGGTTACTCAGTACCAACTGGTTCGCCATGACGAGTTACATGGCCAGTGCAGTGAGGCTTAACCGACATAGCCTGAGTGTCACACTCATACTGGCCTGAGTGCCACACTCATACTGGCCTGAGTGTCACACTCATACTGGCCTGAGTGTCACACTCATACTGGCCTGAGTGCCACACTCATACTGGCCTGAGTGTCACACTCATACTGGCCTGAGTGCCACACTCATACTGGCCTGAGTGTCACACTCATACTGGCCTGAGTGTCACACTCATACTGGCCTGAGTGTCACACTCATACTGGCCTGAGTGCCACACTCATACTGGCCTGAGTGTCACACTCAGGCTATGTCGGTAAAGCCTCACTGACCATGTAACTCGTCATGGCGAACCAGCTGGTAACTGAGTCTTCAGAAGCCAAAATGATAAGAGGCCGTCCATACTTGACACTAAAGAACCTTGCCGAGTCTGAGACCTGACTGAAATGATGATAAGGCCACACCATCTTAATTTCATGGATGACATCAACGCGCGCATTGATTTTCGCCTGTTCTAAAAGTAAATCACCTCCTCCGAGGCTCCACGAATTTCCGGAACTTGCCGACATATATCAATGTACGGGATGTAGGAAGAGAAAGAGATTCTTTTCATTTTATCTTGATTTATCTATCTTATGTTGAGATCCTTTTCATGCTACTATCAAGTATCATTATGGTACTAGAACATGTCTGAAATGTGATGGTTAGACCTGTTACAGATTACTACATCTTTCATCAATGTACGAGATGTGGAGAAAAGAGCTGTAAGCATTAGTATAGAGGGGTCTCACAGCGAGATTTGTGAGCTATGAACTGCTTAATATGGAGTTCTATGCCATGTATGATGAAACTATCCTTATGAAGTTATGAGTATTCCCATCACAGTCATATATCATCCCGTAGTCCCTGGAGCCAACTTCTTTGATCGTTCTTGTCACTACATAGTATATCAAACATCGATCACTTCAGCTGAGTCTGCTAACATGAACAAGACAACCTAGTTTTGTGTTGTTTGATACACTGTGTTTTGTGGTTAAATTCGCAATACCAGCTTTGTAGTCCTCTGGTTAAGCAGCATTTTTGGCTGGATTTTTTCTCACCATGTCGCATTAGTTTCGGGGTCTCAAGAGGATGTCATCCAAATAGTCAAGGCGGTGTTGCCTTAGGCTAGAGAATATTGAAAGCGAAACTTTGTTGATGCTTTAACACGTCAAAGAGTAAGAATTATGTATGAGTGTAGATTTGTTGCATTATCTAATGTAATTAGCATAATATTTTTCAAATGAGGAACCAAAAGTATGTATAATGTATGTGTGAAAGTCCTTTGCTTTGGCAGATGGCAGAATACCATGAAAACAATTCATTATGAATTGTTAAAATGACTTGCACATTTACACAATTTTTACATAGTGACGTACACCTTTAACTAACTTACACAAGTCAAGTATGTCATCCCCACCATTTGCCATAGAAAGTGACACTTTCGCATTCACTTTTCAAACTAGGCCCCTATTTTCATAACTGGTATCTGTTGATGTTCCACCTGCAAATTATAGAAAAGGTGGGACATTACGTCGTCCATTGCTTGCAAAAGAGAAGTCAAACCCTTCACTAGTCACAAGTTATAGACAATTACGTTAAACTTTGTATAGTCTAGTCTAGCCTCTTTTACCCTTTTGTACCCTGTTATTTTATGTATGTTGTTTGCAATTAGCCTTCGGGCAGGAATTTGCAATAAACTTATTATAAACCACATATGTCACGTGTATCAAAGTCCTGTTATGTGAAACACTGCAATTGCAGATTTCTCGTCATTGATTATGCTAATTACATCCTAATCTGCATAATTTGCATTTCAGGGTGTACATCTCTGCATAAGACACGTGCATACTGAATATCATTTAAACTGGTCTTTCATTTGTTCAGTTATACTCCTTGAAAGATTTTAACATAAATGTCTCTGCAGCTCCAGTGCAAGCTGCTGAAGGGCCCAAACCTACACCACGTCTTCCTTACACCAAAAGCCATCTGCCATTAAAACCCAGACCATAGCACGTCCAGGACAAAAGATGCTAAAACCGGAAGTTCCGCTGGAGTACCAAAGGGGCTCAAAATCGACCTTGACCTTCGTCTTCCTAAGAGCTACCCACATACGAGTATCATTACAATCTATCCAAAGATTCTTAAGTTATGCTGACAAAAGCCAGAAACACAGACAGACACACACAGACAGACAGACAGACAAGCAAAAAAATGTCAATTTCTATGGAAGTAACATACAAAGTTGGCTACTGATACATATAATACAGATGAATTAACATACACAGCTGTGGTTAAATCAAAACAGGCTATTTGCATTGTACTTGGCTGATGTAGTTCTGTCAGAAGTTACTGTATGAGAAGGCATCTGAGTGGAGTATCCGTTTTATAATGGTATTGTCTGAGGTGAGGACGCGTTTGACAAAGGAGTGTGTTAGCTTCCTTCTTCTGGTGTTGGGTGCGGTGTATTGTATATTAGTAATGTGTAAAGTGAAGTGGAGTGATGTGTATTGTGATGTGATGTGTAGTGTTGCTTTGCGGTGTGGTTTGTTGTATGTGTGGTGTTTGTGTTTTGTTGTATAGTGGTGTGTTGTGTAGTATTGTGTGGTGAGGTGTGTAGAATGTGTGCTGTTAAGGCATGGTGGGTAGTGTGTAGTGATGTGCCAGTGTGGTGCGTTGCATGTGTGTGCGGTACCACACACACAGCCTCACTTACCGTCAATCAAAAGGTAAATTTGTTCTATATCATTCTCCTGAAGACTGTTTGAAGAGTAGATATCCTTGTCAGTAATGGAAAGGCTTGTCTAGACACCCAGCGAAAGAACGCATTTTGTTTCCTGATGAAACAGTAGTAGGTGACCTAACTGTTAAGCAAACAAGCGCATGTGGTAGGCCATACGTTTTCCTGTCGAGCTCAGGCAATAAGGCAATGTTTGGTTACAACACATATAGCCCGTTTCCCCCGCAGACGCCTCGTCACTCACATGTAAGTGAGATATATGGTCAGAAGGTCAGCACTTGGTCAAACTGACTAGGCAGCATTTCATCGCCGCTCATTTGGTGAATGAACCCCATTTCTTTTATACATGTTCAACAAACATTATTCCTATTTCTCGGGTACAGCTCTGGCTTTCATTTGTGTTTGTTTTCACATGTTGTAAAAAAAGGCTCTCATGACATGGAAGAAACCACGTCACCTGTCATTCAACTTTGACCTTCCACCCTATTGGTGACTGCGCAGCAAAATATGAGTCAATGCAACTACTTCCGTTTAGTACTTTTTTTTCGATTTTTACGATTGGGTAAAAAAAACTTCAATCAGTTGACGTCGCATTTTGGGCAGCAACTGAAGCAATAGGGCAGCATTAGTATAGACAGCAGCTGTTTATCGCGACGCTTAAAGAGTGCGCCAAACAGTTTTTTTTGCAAATGATGGAAATGGTTGGATTTTGGGCCCCCTAGCGGCTTGTCATGGTACTACAATGGAACTTACTGTTTGTGTGTGTGTCCGTCTGTCTGTCTGCATCGGCATATTTGTGGTCAGCAAGAACGCAAGAACCTTCGAATGGATTGTGATATTTGGTATGTGGGCCAGGTGTTGGCAGGACGAAGGTCAAGGTCAATTTTGGGCCCTCTGGTCTGGATGTCCGTTTTTTTGCATCTTTTGTCCCGGACATGCTATGGCCTTTATTTTTTGGTGGCAGATACAGTGTCGTAAGGAAGAAGTGGTGTGAAGTGATTTGGGCCCCCTAGCAGCTTGTTCTTCGAAGGCAGGGGCGTTTTTGAAAGATAACTTAAAAAGGAACGATAGGTCCAAAAAAACTAGACTCAGTGATTCAAATCCGGACCTGAACCTGAATGTGAGACAGATAGTGTTAAACAATGTATGACAACTTACGTACCTGACAGTTGAACTATTGCTAATATGGTATAAGGACGATTCGACACCAGGACGATTCGGCACCAGGGCAATCCGGCACCGGGGCAATCCGGCACCGGGGCAATCCGGCACCGGGGCAATCCGGCACCGGGGCAATCCGGCACCGGGGCAATCCGGCACCGGGGCAATCCGGCACCGGGGCAATCCGGCACCGGGGCAATCCGGCACCGGGGCAATCCGGCACCGGGGCAATCCGGCACCGGGGCAATCCGGCACCGGGGCAATCCGGCACCAGGCAGGATGATTCGGCACCTTAATCATTTGACACATTATGTGTGAATACTATGCAATGTAACGATTGATCGCAAATCTATGTAGATACACATATAGATATTGATATATTTGAAATACATATTGTTTTTCTCGCGTTTATTTTCCTTCTCCTATCATATCTTAATATGAATTAATTTTTTTTTCATTTTTGGCCAAATTACCTGGTATTCGGCACGATGGTACAGTTGACAAATATCCCCTGGCAGTTGTTTTCATTTTTGTGATATAGGCCTTTTTTTTGGGGGGGGGGGGGGGGGGCTATTTTAAAATCAACTAGAGTTCCACGAACACATTATCTTCGCCAAATAATCAAGGCTTATTATGGAGAGTGATTGATATTTACGTGCTTATCACCCCCTGCAAATTTGATCATGCACCATACCATTGGGAAGTTATGATGGGGCGAATGAGTCCAGTCTAGATGGGGTTAAAAATCATTTGGTGGTACAGGACTAGTATATGTGTAGAGTGTGCTGATACAAATGTATATCTTATAACTGGTCATGAAAAAATATGAGTATGTTGATATTATATGGGCCACAAAGGTTCGATATTGCAGTGTTGTAAGTTGAAAGTGATGATGAAATGGTACAGTCAATATATATGAATAGAATCAATCTTTATTCCATATCATACACATTTTGAAAGACATAGTACATGTACATGTGACTTTTCCGCACTTAGCAGTGGTGCAGTTTTGGTACAGTGTACTCTCCAAGCAGAGGAGTGGGTCTGGCTGGTTTTTGACCTGTTTTAGGTGTTTTTGTCAGGCTTTCTATTTTGTCCCCTTTTCATTATGTCGCCAATCGTGGTGAACAAAAATGCCTAAACTGAACGCGTTAAAAACCAGCAGGACCCACACCTCTGCTTGGAGGATAGTTTATTTATTTGACCTACATGTACGTTTATGCAAGGCCATCTGGTTACATGACCTGACAGTCCCATGTCCGATTATGAAATGCAGTGGGTTAACAAACTTTCCTTTCTAATTATGCAAATTAGCTCCTGATTTGCATAATTAGTCATTGATTATGTTAAGCACCACCTGAGCTCTGTAAATACCAAATATCACGACGATCTGTCGACCCCTTCTCAAGTTATTCATGTCCGAATGTCAAAACAAAAACACCCACTGCAGTTCTTAACAAGCCGCTAGGGGGCCCACATTTACAGAACTTACTTTCTGTGGCATGAACTATCTACCACACAAAAATCATGACCATAGCACTTTCAGAAAATATGCCTCCAAATTTTGAAGCTCTGTTGCAGTACCTTAGGTGCCCGCTAGAAGGCCCATTATCGAACTTGACCTTCCTTTCTGTAAACCCTACCCATCCACTAGATATCATACAGATCCATCTACAGCTTCTTGAGTTATGCTGGCGACATACAAATACACATCCACACAAAGCCCGCTGCAGTACCGACGGAAAATACAAGGGGAACCATTTTTGAACTTGACCTCCGTTTTCACAACATCTACACACCTGCAAAAAATCATGAAGATCCATCAACGTTTCCGTCACTTTTTTTGCCTACATACAGACACAAAAAAATGCAAAGTCCGCTGCAGTACTGTTGAAAAACGCAAGGTGAACCATTTTCGAACTTGACCTTCCTTTGCACAACCACTACACACCTACCAAAAATCATAAAGATTCATTGAAGCTTTCTTGAGTTATGCTCCTGACATACATTAAGACCCACCCAACAGATTTTTCACCCGAAAACATAATCTTCTCCGAGTACAAGTACTCGGCGAAGATAAAAATGTATATTTCGGTCTCCTGCGTCCCTGCCATAAGCGTAAATGAAGCATTGTGGGCATTTGTCCTACAGACTTTAACAAATTTTAAGTTATTTGGTTTTCATGCAAGGGCATAGGAGCCAAAAATGTACATTTTCGGTCTAAAATGGCCCCCAAACCAAAAATTTATCATTTTGAAGCAATGTATGCCAAAAGTGTTAACAAAGTTTGGTGGAATATATGTCCCAGGCATCTTCGTGCCAAGTTTCAGGTCCTCCGGTTGTAACATCGGGACACAGGAGCCAAAAATATACATTTTTAGTCTAAAATGAAGAAAAAAACAAACTGAAACTGAAGTGCCTATATCGTTACATTGCATAGTATACACACATACATGAAGAAGGTGCCAAATCGTCCCGTGGTGCCGAATCGTCCTACCTGGTACCGAATCGTCCTGGTGCCGAATTGTCCGACATTCGCTAATAGCTAACACTTATATAGAACTATGTCTAACAGTAGAAATAATCCGCCGAATAATGTAATGTTACATGCTCATTAATTAAATGATCTAGAACAGTATGTTGATAACGGTATGCTGTGTCAGGAATGTATGTATGATTATAGGTAACGTTATGGGTAGAGTGGAATTAATGATGTTTTTTGTTTAAGTTTTTTTTTATTCAAAGAAAACATCAAATAATACAAATGAAGTGACTTAGACGAAGTGACGACGGACTCAAGTTGTACTCAACTAATATTCTCGCCGTACATTGTACATTATGGAAAATAAATGTTTGACAAGACGTGTGAAAACGTGAATGAATACATGTAGATACATAGATATAAGCCTAGTTGGAACATGGGCGATAGGCCACCGAGTTTTTGTTGAAATCGCTGTTGCTTTGCTTGAACACCAAATTGTGTACTTGGTCCACTGAAGGAGAATTCCAGATAAATATAACGTTAGATATGCTCTATGGATAAATTTCAGTGAAAAGTTCGCAAAACGTACAACGTTTAAAAAAGCGCCAGCAACGTTAAGCCACTGCCGTAACTCCGTTTGCCAGTAAGTTCAATACTTGTCAACACTCGGTTTCCAGTGCTCATGTCGAGTTTTCAAGTGCTGAACTCCACTCAGCACTGACTTTCACAACACGTTGGGGTTGACATATGGGTGGGTGAAAATAGCGTCGCGGTATTGCCGCTTTTCCTCCTCTATTTTGTTGAGGTTTCATGCTTGGAAATGCCTCGAATATTATTGTAATTCTTATCTCACAATTCCATCGTTTATGCCTATTTCTGACAGCCCAAGTGCAGCAGTAACACCAAGGATTGTTACGAGACATTTTCATGACAATGTAGCAAACAAACATCTCATTACAGCAGCGCATTTCGCGGAAGAACGCATTCAATAGCAGGTCAGAATATGTTAACACATTCTGCGGCCTCAGGTCTGTTACTCGAGTTGCGTTATCGCGTTGCGTTACCGTTACCGTTATCGTGGCGATACTTTACCGTTATTATTACGTTATCCTAGCGGCAGGTTATCGTTATCTGTTTATTGTAACGCAATCAGTACTGTTTATACGGGACACGCAGGACAACATGCAGTTTTGTGTGCACCTCCACCCCCCAACCCCAATAAACAAATAGCTGTCGGACCGTCTTGGTCTATTATTGAAGTATCGCTCGCATTCCAATGTATCCTGCTTGTTTTTATGCTTGTATCCAATGAGCGCGCTTCGAATGTCGGACAACTCGGCACCAAGACAACTCGGCACCAAGACAACTCGGCACCAGGACAACTCGGCACCAGGACAACTCGGCACCAGGACAACTCGGCACCAGGACAACTCGGCACCAGGCAGGACAACTCGGCACCAGGACAACTCGGCACCTTAATCTTTTTTACACATTATGTGACTGTATCAATGTCGAACAATTTGACATACTATGTAATGATATACACCGGAACCTTTAGAATGATTAGTTTTAGTTTTTTTCTTCATTTTAGACCAAAAAATGTATATTTATGTCTTCTGTGCCCTGGAAATACAACCAAATGGCTTGAAATTTGGCACAAGGATGCCAAGGACATATACCCACAGAAATCTGTGAACACTTTTGGCATACATAGCTGATTGCTTCAAAATGTTAAATTCTAGAGTTTTGGGGCGATTTTTAGACCGAAAATGTACATTTTTGGATCCTATGCCCCGGTATGAAAACCAAATAACCTAAAATTTGGTGTGTATATGCCCAGAGGACTTCATTTACGCTTATGGTATACACCACTTCAAAATCATTCAATTTGAGAATTTGATTTGGCCCCAAAATTAAGTTTGAAGTATGGTAGGACAAAGAAAAGAAGCGCGAAAAAACCCAACAATATAACGTTATTTCAAATATATGCATTTGTGTATTTACATAGATTTTCGATTAATCGTTACTTTGCATAGTATACAGTCACAAAATGTGTAAAAAAGATTAAGGTGCCGAGTTGTCCTGGTGCCGAGTTGTCCTGCCTGGTGCCGAGTTGTCCTGGTGCCGAGTTGTCTTGGTGCCGAGTTGTCCTGATACCGCGCGCTTCATGTCATGACATGCGGTAACACGCCAGACTTCTTGCACTTTTCTTAATTTCGGGGGCGCAACCACACACGGAAATAGTCAAACAGTTTTTTCCACCCCGAAATCAGACCGGACAGCTATTTCCGCCAGTCTGACCGGACAGCTAATTCCAACATCCCCTATAGAAAGGTGAAAGTTCACCAAGATGGCGCTTAGTTCTTGTGCGGGTTTGGGGCGTGCCCATGTGCGGAGATGTGGGGCTCTCCTCGCTAACTCACCCTGCCGAAATATTAACCTTCGTGTTCTGGAAGGACACAGAAGTCCAACGGTTCATCTCAGGTAATATGGTTTGGCTCCATATCTGCTCCCGTTCGTGTCTGATGTATATATTGCTCAAGTCATTCAAACCGTTATTTCACCGGGTTTGCAGAAAACTAAGGTCCGTCATGTCGTAAGGTCAGCTTGGATACCACCTAGTGACACACGGGTGGAGAACAGATTGATCAGTTTTTCCCACTGTAACAGGGATTATCATGCAGCAGTGACAGCACCACACCAACTGCTTAGCCTATGGGGTCGCGACCTTTTAGCCTAGTGGTTAGAGTGTGTGAGGTTATGATCCTGAGCTCAGGCCCCGGCCCCGGCAGTTTATGTTACTCCCTTTCGGTGTTTCGCCACTGTTAACCGTTATATCCCGTGCACATGGGCTTTGCCCAGTAAAGTGTGCCCAGTAAAGTGTACTTAGCAGATGACACTCAAGGGAGTGTCATCTGCTAAGTACCTTGGAGTTACCCCGCAGACAGACCTATCCTGGGGAACACACATTAACAACATATACTCCAAGGCCAACAGAACGCTGGGTTTCTTGAGGAGGAACCTGAAAGTGCTTTCCAGTAAGACCAAGGAACTGGCATACAAAGCCCTGGTTCGGCCAATTGTAGAGTACGCCTGCTGTGTCTGGGACCCCCACACCACCGGGAACACCAACAAGCTCGAAAAGATCCAGCGTAGAGCTGCACGGTTCGTCCTCAACCGTCACAGAAACACTTCCAGTGTTTCTGACATGCTCGACCAACTACAGTGGGTCCCTCTTCAAGACCGTCGCTGCTCCATCCGACTCACCATGCTTTACAAGATCAAGCACGGCCTGGCATGTGTGAGATGCGACGCGCTGAAACCCCTGGCTGACAGCAACAAGAGAAGACGGAGAGTTCACAGTCAACAGTTCCGGCACTTCAACTGCTGTACAGACTACAGACTGTACTCTTTTTTCCCACGCACCGTCCGCGACTGGAATGCATTGCCTGAAGCCACAGTCCAGTCCTCGTCCCTGGCCACCTTCGTCTCGAAGGTGTCCAGTTCTGCTTAGAACCTGACCTTTGACCCGTGACATGTCAGTGATGGCCGATATCCGGCCGATGGACATTATCGGAAGAAGAAGAAGTATAGATAGAAGTCACCTGGATGGCTTGTTCAGCCATAAAGCTTTTCAACAAGGTCGAGTGGAGGGAGGGGTCATGGACAGGAGTCAAAAACATACCGTTACTTGTAACTGTTAATTAGTAGTAGGCAATTAACAATGCAGTAACAAATGATACATAAATCATGCAGTCCATAATCATTTCTATTACTGTAAAATTATTCATTTAATTTCGAAGGGTTTTAATTTAGCGGTTACTAAGAGAGAAAATGGCGTGTTCGCTGTGGTTTTAAGTTCACATTTGAAACAATAGTAGGCTGCGGCCATAAGTGGGCGAAAGTTTTGCGGTGGTTTTTAGTATGCACTGAATAGTTCACCGTGAAAACGGCGAACATTAACAGTATTATGCCAGTGTGTATTTGTTTCTTTGCAAACGGCATAACTCGAGTTCACCTCGAATCAATGGTTCTTTATTCCGTAAGGATCTCACGGACAACACACCTGAATTTTGTCCTTTTTTACAGAGGCTTCACAACATAACCACAAAAAACATTGACTTGCTACACTCCACATAACTAGTTTAAAGCAGAATGATTAGAGGAAGGTAAAGCAGTTTTATCCCCTGAAAATTGGATTTTGAAAGTCAATCTATATATATTAGTCATTTCTATACATGATTAGTTCAAACAGCACTATCACAATGTATAGTGACGTCCATCATGCAGAAGTACGACGTCGTTGTGATGTGAGAACTCACAGAAAATCGTCGCGCTATCGGCTCACCTGGGGAAGCAGCCATTTTTCAAATCTCCCGAGTGCGGTCGAACTGAGCCGTTGCGCCCCAAACGCTTCCGGGGATCTGATCAAATGCGTTGCCCCAAAACACATGATTGTGTCTTTAGTCTCTCCCGAGTCTTTCTTTTCGTGACTGGTGTAGAAAACTCCAGGGGTGGCCCAGGGGGACATTTTTCTCGTTGTTTTTGACAGGACACCAGCGGCAAGAATGTCACCGGAACTTTACAAAACCTCACTACAGAAGACTGACGGCGAAAAACGATTGAGTTGCACAATTTCGCTGGAGTTTTTGTGGCCTCGCGAAACTAAGGGGATCATCTTTAGGCTTGTTTATGTGTGGTTTTAAAAGCTGAAAGTATGAAGTTATTAAGCATATGTGCTAAACAGTGTTAGAAGATGTCACTACCATAAAGATTTCAGCATCAATTCATTTCCACTTTTTTGGCCATAAAACTGCTTTACCTTTAGGTTTCGGAAAACTATTGCGCAGTTAAAATCTATATATATATAATGGCTACATGTATCTGCTGATGGTCCTACTGATTAATTGCCAACAGGATTATATATCCGAACTGCACAATGGAAGGGATAGTTCAATGTGTTGATAATGTTGATTGACACAAGTAGATGCTTATTATGCAAATTAGGAAATTGAAAAATCCGCTCCATTCCATGATAGGACTTTGAAACGTAAAACATCAATACAGTATCATCTCAATCATGTAAAAGAATACATCATTTACACAATTAATGTGGAAATACTATGATTTCATAGTTGTCAATGATGGGAAAGTAAAAAAGTTAAAAAGTGGTCATAATATTAAATTAGACATATCATGCAAATCAGGGCCTCATTTGCATAAGTCATGAGAAAATGCTGCATTAGCCTTTTTTCCTAAATTGTGTAATTTGTGTTATTTGGGTAGAGAAGATCATTGACTGATATGATTTATGCAAATGAGGACCTTATCTGCTTATCTCTGTCCCAGCCCTCTCACAGTCGGGCTGGTACCTCAGGTGATACGGGATACCCTGTGTTGTATTCTATATTTATTGGGTCCGTTCAATCATGACTGACCTGTCATCCCATTGGTCTGTAGGCAGACTTGCATACTACAGGTACATGTACATGTAGGTGTTGTAGCTCTAAGTGGATAAAATATATGTTCGAGGAGAGCCACATATTTCCTACGTAAAAGAACCCAACACACTAAAATAGAAGTACAGAACTTCTGTGTTACAAAAAAAGGTTTTGAATTGTTATAAAAGTAATTCACATCACCATCTTAAGTCAGAAAATATATTCAAGGTATCTGTATGTATGTAGGGAGTGCATTACAAATTATGCAAAATTCTTGGTTCTCATTACGCATTACAGAATTTAAGATAATGTTGAATGGAAGTGGTCACATTACAAATTGTAACACTAAAAAGGCTGAATATAACTCAGAAAAAGCTGCATGCAGACCCCCTTTGAAGACATACTACTAGTTCCTCTTGTCTGTCTACAGTTCTAGTACACCATTCTGGCATTAGAGGTAGCATTGCTTAACCCCAGGTTACACATAGCCGAACATGGCCTCCCGACCTTCTCCCAACCATGGTTAGGAGTGATTCGTGAGCTGGGTCGGCTGTGTTCGGCTTGGTCGGCTGCAGCTGAATGTTCTGAAATTTTCAAAACATTTGGTTCTGGACGAGAGGTCTAGAATGGGTTGTCTGGGTGTCGGTTGGTGTTTGGCGCGGTCGGTTTGTATGTTTGGCTGGTGTTCGGGAATAAATCAGCAGTAAAATTAGAATCTTACTTTTCAAAGCCACGCAGCAATCACTGCTGACTTCCCAACCTACCCATGACTCACCCCAAGGCCATAGACACATCTCTGCTAACACATTCCCAACCAAAGTAACTACCGATGTACCATATTTTCTTGATTAAAGTATGCACCCCTAATTCGGGGCTAGTAGCAGACAACTTACTAGTTGGGAGATGGTTGGGAGATGGTTGGGACATTTTCAGTGCATGTTCGGTGCTAAAAGATAGGCGTGTCCTAAAGCTGGTCAGACTTAGTCAGGTAGTAGTCGGGAGTCATGTTTGGCTATGTGTAACCTGGGCTTTAAAGTCACTGACATTTTTCGTTCATTCTCATTTGAATGTACACATTTTGTAACTTCTGTTACTGTTTGAAGTAAGACATTCCTGACATTAGGATATGCCATATTAACTTATAAGTTGCCAACCTTTCGTTTTTACGACGACTAAAAACTTTTCTGGCTTTTAAAAAAGACAGTTTGGCACCTTGTACACGTATGTGGCATATCTTGTCAGGAGCGTCTTACTTCAAACGGAAGTTACAAAATGTGTACATTTAAATGAGAACGAGTGTTTTATCTTCATTCAGATCTATCTCTTCTAACAAGCAAGGAGACAAACAGAACAATGGATCATCATCTATGTTCTCCCTGTATGTGAGACTGAATGACAGTATAGGACAGTTGTTACAGAGAACACACCCTGCTGCTGGAAAGGTGTATGTGCAATTTATCAATGGTAAGTCACTGTTTCATTATTGTAATAAAATTTGTCAGAAGTGCAAGATGTGATTGAAAAACGTACATTGAGATATGATTTGTTCTATTTTATTATGTATGGGAAATGATGTACTGAATTCCACAATTCAGCCCTTTTGGGCTACAAAGAGAGTTCACTCAATTAGTCAGTAAACCAGTCATTATTATGTTACGACGTTGTCTGTCACTACTGTCCATCTGCTCCTAGCTCTCGTCAACCCCGGTACACCGTCAAACTGACATGGTGGTAATTCTCAAATTATATCTTCAAACTCATGAACCTCCACACCGGAGTCAAACGAACCACCATGCAGGCAGAACAACCCGGTTCATGACAGCAAGCATTTCTCCCAGGCCAAAGCCAAATTTAAACTTGAAACACAATAACACAAAATGTGCCTCATACGACTCATTCACAACAACACCCAGGGCTACAAAACGCCAACATGCCACACCGTAAAAATTCGAAAACTAAGCACTTGACGCACTATGAAATTAGACTTCAAACCTTCAACCTATACCGGAGTCTAGTCTCTCTCTTGGAAGAAAAATGCTCCCTCACATGTACAGAAGCCCACAGTGCACTGGAAGAATTCGCCGAAATTTTCTGTTGTTCCCCACATCCGGGACCTGGCCTGTGCGTTCCACGAGCTCCGCCGATTGTGCTGTTCTCCCGCCAAATTAATATGATTACCTAACACTTTGCCTGCCTCCGTCATACCCAAATTCCTTGGCTGCACACCTCCCTACTCTGGATACCTGCGATTTACTATCAAAGGTATAAGCATTGTTATTAGCACAAGCTACCCAAACTCGCCAAAAGCCGTGGCAGACCATCAATTCGGCAGAAAACCAAAGGCCAAGACTGAGAGGCATCCCCCGAACTGTAAGCTTAAACAATTCAAACACGTACAACTTACTACAACACAAAGACATGCAAATGCGAATCACCTCTCTACTGACAGAACCTCACCTAAAAGCGTTAAACATTGTCCCAACTAAACTTGAAAATCATAATTCAACCTTCAACTTTCCCCCCTCTTACAAAAGAACCTCGAAGAGAAGAAGAGTTTAGCCAAAGTCTGGTCGTTACATCATGCGCCTCTGAGCGAGGGATCCAAGTCAAGCACCTCCGGATGTGGGGATGAATCTGCTGAAGTGACAGTGGGTAGTCTGTCCCTCTTGAACTTATAGATATGTTCTGGTGTACACATTGGTCTGATCCAATCAGTGCGCAGTGGGAATATTTCCTTATATATAAAACCTTATATTTCCTCTCCCTTTCATGTTAATGTACCAGTTATTGTGCTCTACCAATTATCGTCCACTTTGGGTCATGTCCACATGTCAAGGTTTATTTTGCCAAAGGCAGTTCTCATGAGCAATAAAGAACGGCATAAGGATGATCCTTAGTCATGATTCTCCTTTAGGCCACAGCAAGTAAGTTTTGTGGATGACAACCTCTACAAACTCCAAATTTAGTGCATGCGGGCAAAAATAACAAGGTGGGCAAAAAATTGACAGATATCCCCATTTTCAAACTTGAATACCATAAAGCATGTAAGAAGAATTGACGTGATAAAACATGGTGTTACAACAAAAAAGTCTCTAATCCCTGTATCCAATAAAACAGTAACTAAGTCTGATGTCAACGTTAGAATCTTTATGTATTTACAAATGTAGATCCGGGTTTGTATAGCACATCAAGAACGCAGAAACAAGGTTTCACGTACACTGGGCACTGGAGTCTCATGAGTCATGAGGCAGGCTGACTGTGATAATGCTGGCTCACTTCGTCTCAACTGAAATTCTCTCCGCTATCGCTGGCCTTTGTCTTTTTATTCTGTCTTCAACAGACAGACAGCTAGACAATGGTCATCACATTTAGTTACTTTTTTGTCAGTACTTCACTTCATTCAAGAAAAACACATTGGATTACACGTTGTTGATAATATTATGGCACGGACTAATTCCAATTAGAAGTTTGGTATGAGGGCTGCACTGTGTCCTCCTGTAAGTTGGTGACGACGAGCAATCTTATTACAGCTTGCATACACAATAATTGTACAACACATTTGTACCGATTTTTCACCATTCCTCCATGTGCAAATGCCTTTTTATGGCATCTAGAACGTTTTTGCAATGGAACTGACAGATGTTTGAAACACATTGCCCCGTTTTCGGTATATTAACCATTGGCAAATGGTAGAAAAATTCTTGTTTTTTTATTTCAAAATCAGGCGAAAATCAATGCATGCACTGATGTCATCCATAAAATTTACACACCAGCTTTTTAGCAAATGCCCACAAACGGCTGGCGAAGTCACTAATCTTATTTTTTTTCCTCAGAATATGTTCAGGTTGTGCTCCCATTAATTAATCCTGAGTTTTAAGTCAATCCATTGATCCAAAGTTAGATAAAGCGAACTTGAAGATTCTTACCTGACTTTTTACTAAAATTTTAGCGAATGCCCAGCAAAAATGGCTTTTTAGCGAATGCCCCAATATATCAGCCACATTGGCCATCGTGACACAGGCGCTAAATCTAACACCATATGTAAACATGTTCAACATATTGTCCCCTGAATGTGTATTAAGTTTCTGTGCTGTACACGCCTGTAAAGTTACTTTTTTAAAACAAAATACACGGCGCGGGGAATCCTCGGCCTCGGACGTAAACATTCCAATATGACAAACTCTGGTCAAGTGACGTCTGAAGCCGTGGATTCCTGCGCCGCATATTTTGTACAAAAAAAGTCACTTTACAAGTTTACAGACATGTACCGCAAGGAAATTGAGTACACATTCAGGAGACAACATGTTCAACCTGTTTATGGTGTTAGATTTAGCGCCCGTGTCACGATGGCCGATATTTTGGCTGATATATTGGGGCATTCCCTAAAAAGCCATTTTTGCTGGGCATTCGCTAAAAAGCCAGGTAAGAATCTTCAAGTTCGCTTTATTTAACTTTGGATCGATGGATTGACTTAAGACTCAGGATTAATTAATGGGAGCACAACCTGAACATATCCTAGCAGAAAAAAAATCAGATTCGTGCACCGCGGACTTCGCCAGAGTGGGCGTTTGTGGGCATTCGCTAAAAAGCCGGTCCCTAAAATTTACTTGCTGTGGCCTTATATAAAACAATGAAATAGGTTTACGTTCAGCGACATAATAGAATAGACTCCTGAACCAGTAACAACAAAATTAGGTACCTTGGAAGCTTCATGCATGACGTATTTCATATGTAATTTGACACTGCGTACTTCATGTTTTTCTAACTTACACGATAGCTACCCGGTAGTATCTTTTAAAAGTAGCTGACAAGAGTTTGATGTTCAAACTATCTATGGCGATTCAAGATTTTTCAAGTTTTAGCAAGGTTTGATACAACCCAGCGGCCTCCCGCACTGACGCTACGTTTTTGCAGGTCAAAACATTATGCATCATGCATTTATCACCTGAACTTCACGTGCCGCCCAGCATTGTTGAAATTAGCCGCACAACATTATGCGTCAAGCAAGCGGCGGGACAAACATACTTTTGACAGTTAATGAGCATTTTTTTCTGATCTATGTTCTTGAAGTAGAGTGCTAGAAGGAGAAAAACGCAAGTGGACGATAATGGGTAACCCTTAGCACAAGTCTTCATCATATACCTCAGTACCTATTGTTCTGATCATGATGGTCTCAGAGGGAAGCCCTACCAGCGACCAAAATGTGTGAAGAAAATATGTATACAAAATGTCTATTGCCAGTGAACAAAATGTGGATTTCAAAGTATATGTTTTGCTATGAAGTCAGATGTGCAGCTGCAGAACTAAAAGTTACTCTGCCCTTCTCAGGTGCTGTTCAATCATGGAGAGAAGGGAAAACCTCAGTCCGCATCATGAGGCACAAGCGCACCCTCGGTAGGGACTACACAAAGCTGACATGGAGGGAGGTTGACAGCTGTCGACAGGTAAATACATGTGTATAATAAATAGAAGACCATAGAACATGAAATACATATCGATGTTGTGCCCACGTACAATGATCTTTTGCAATACTAAATTTTCAAAACGATTTCGTGGTATATGGCGTTAAAAAGTCAGATTTCACAGAAATCACTACAAGTAGCCATTTATGGTATTTTCATCAAGAATCTATCTGTGTCTTACTAAATACTGCCAAAAAATGACTTCTCAGCGGGCAAAACATATCAGCCGAGACATGTTGTTGGTCGCCGTCTTGTTTCGGCCGGGATTGGCAAAACGCTGACCTTTCTAAAACACGATCCTTCTGTAAATGAACATTGAGAATACTCCTGTTATTGATGAAAATTAAAATTTTTACTTTCTTTTAATTTCCATGAATCTCAAACCTATATTGGGCACTGCTTGCTTGTGATTGCCAACTGACAAGCAAGCAGTTTGAATGGAGTTTAAACTGTAAACGCCAACACAATAAATTGGACTTACCCAAATTTTCGACTGATCAGCTACAGTCTTTGTCAAGGATTTGTACATTTAAATGAGAACGAGGAATCGCCCCATGCCAGAGAGAATCTCAGATAACTCCAATGCTTTCACCCTTTTCTAATGATAAGTTTTCAATGTTTGTGGTATAACCCATCATCAGTTACAAAATGGTAACTACAACTTGTACTTGTTTTAAAATCCTCCCACACCATAAGGTGTATAGGGCAGTGCCCATCTCCGTCTCATAGCCCTGGGCCACACTGTGGTGCAATCATCAGATCACTGCAGCAGGGGCCAAGTTCACTGGCAGTGGAGTGTGTTTAACTTCCATACTGTTTCAGAAGTATGTACCATTTTGATGAAGTCATTGGTATGACTCAATTCGCCTCTTGTCCAGAGGTGTCCTACCCGGGCGCGAACTAGGGCCTTCTTGTTCTGAGTAATTTGAACCAGATGTGGTAAGTGACAGAAGCGCAGACCACTACACCACAGGTACACCCCCACACAGTGTACTTGAGTCAATGAGTGTAAGTTTATTGAAGTAAAGTATAGTCATAGTACGCCAAATAACAGTTTATATATATATATTCATCGGTAAATAACAGTTAGTCAAGCAACTGGGTATGATTTTGGAAACGGCCGGACGTTTCAAGTAGCATCCGCTACTTTTCGTCAGTGAAAATGAGCAAGATTTCGAACAGCAGGTTTTAACCACAAACTATGAATTGAAATACAAACAAGACCTCAAATCTCCATGAAATATATATTATGCAAATTAGGCTACATTTGCAATATTTATTTTCAACTATGTTCACTGTCACATAACTTCCAAATGCCAGAAGTATGACAGTTATCTACCAATATGGAATTACACTATTTTCTCATTAATTATACAAATTAGGTCTTCATTTGCATAACTTTTATCTATGAATGTCCTTTTGCATGTATTTCTCAGTTACAACATATGTTGCATTTTTGAACTGTCGTACCATTGAACGGAGTGTGCTTATAAAATGCCCCCTTCATTATGCAAATTAGATTCTGATTTGCATTGTCACCATTTCAAGTAACACTTTTGAAAAGCATAATAGAAACAAGTATACAGGTTTGGTTGTAGACCCTTTGTGGTTTGACCACCAGCTGTTGGGTCCCTGGGGAATTCTTGGCCCAGTTTCAAAACTAACAGGTGTGAGCTGCCACAACATGCCTAGAATGGGAATATAGATTTTCCTAATTGCTTATGCAAATTAAGTCGCAATTTGCATAATTTGTACTTTATTGTGTACATCTCTGTGCAAGCTACCTGCACATTAAATTACACGGAAATCTGTCATTCCTTTGTTCAATTATTCTCCTTGGAAGATTTTGACAAAAACGCCAATGCAGTTCCAGTGTCACATATCATGGAGCCCAAAATCAACCTTGACCTTTGTTCTCCCAACACCTACCCACATACCAAATATCTTTACAATCCATCTAGATGTTCTTGAGTTATGCTGACTACGACTTACAAGCATCCGGACACACACAAATATACGCAGGCAAACACACACGCAAACACGCTCAAAACAATATCTCCATGAAAAAATCTCAATTTTTCATGGAGATAATAAAAAGAAGACAATTTAGATAGTCCAATAGGGAAACTAAAGTTCCACCACCCCATACCTTTGCCGACTAATGTTAGCACTTTCCAGTGGCATATCATTAATGTTTCCCATGTATTATACAAATAAGGCCCTCATTTGAATAAATCATGTCAGATGATCATCTTTACCCAAAAAACAAAAGTTGTTCAAAGTATGAGATTCTTGTCTCACCAAAGAAAGCTATTGTAGCATTTCCTCAAGTTATGTAAATGAGGCCCTCATTTGCATGATTTATCTCCACATCTACTTAACTTCCAAATGCTGCAAGAATGAAAAAAAACATCATTTACCATTATGGAGTCATAGTATTTTAAGACCTAACCACATACCAAGTATGAAGACAATCCATCCAGGCATGCTTGAGTTATCGTGTTCACACACTGACACAGATGAACGCTGACAAAAACATAACCCTCTCTGCAAAGGTAACAAATTAGACAATGTCTTTACCTTTTAGCTCAACCTATATCAAAACAATAGGAGCCACTAGGGTCTCTTTTACTTCAACCTTCTGTTGACTTTGTCTAATTTGTTTCCCTATTGGACTATCTAAATTGTCTTCTCTTTCTTACCTTCGCCTAGAAGGTTATGTTTTCATCAGCATTGTGTGTGTGTCTGTCTGTCTGTGTATGTGTATGTCTCACGATAACTCGAGAATGCCTAGCTTGATTGATTGTCATGATATTTATAGGTCTTCTTGAGACCTCAAAATGATTAGATTTTGGGCCCCCTGCAGCTGGTGGCTTGCTATAGAACTGCAGAAGAACTTCTGGGTTCGATATCTCGTGTTCTGGACCTACTATGGTCATGATTTTTGAGTGGTAGGTAGCTCTCGGGAGGGAGAGTAAGTTGTGTAGGTTTGGGCCGCCTAGGGGCTTTTTTTAAAACGGCAGGAGCCGATTTCATTTCAAACTTTGAATGGGAATAACTCAAGAAGAAGTTGACGGATTGTCATGATATTTGGTATGTATATAACGTTAGCTTGAGTGATGATTGTCAAGCTTGTATGCTAATTATGCAAATCAGTAGCTAATTGCATAATAAATGAGCAAGTTTATAAATCCACTTCATTCCATCATATGACTCATAAACACGTGACATGTAAATTATGTAACTAAGAAAGAGAGGAATATCTGATTCAATAGATATCAATTATTCAAATGAATACCTACTTTGCATAATTAATGGCAACATGCTATAACTCCATAATGGTAAATGATGGGGATTTCAGTCGTTTCTTGCAGCATTTGCAACTTGTAGACATAATCAGACATGAATTATGCAAATGAGCCCCTCATCTTCATAATCTATGAGGAAAGACTACAAAAACCTTTACTAAGATAAGACTTTCATACTTTGAACAACTTATGTTATTTGGGTAGAGAAGATGATCAACTGACATAATTAATGCAAATGAGGTCCTTATTTGCACAATAAATGGAAAACAATTATGTATACTTCCCGATAAGGCTAACATCAGTCGGCGAAGGTATGGGGACGTGGAACTCTAGTTTGCATATCAATTCATGGTTTGTGGTTAAAACCAGCTATTCGACAAATCTTACTCAGTGTCACAGACAAAAAGTAGGGGATGCTACTTGAAATGTCCAACCGTTTCCAAAATCATAATCCAGTCGTGCATGAGTAACTGTTATTTTAAAAAAATCATTTCTTGTTCCTCCTTAGTTCAAACTGGATGTCCTGAAGACATTACCTGTTTTCCTTGTGGCATCACTGCCCTTTGTATGGCTGCTGGTGTTACCACTGATGTAAGTGTGATCTACTGTTACAGTAACAGTTACAGTTGCCATCTCCATAACCAGTTGCAAATGCCTTTACCACTACTAGGAATAGTTTGTAACGTAACCATGACCAATTATCTTCCAATTTATTCAAGATGTATTTATCTTAAAACCGCGTGGACAGAGCCAAATGTTAAAGGCACCTAGAGCATTTTATGAGGCTTGAAAACTGGAAATATTCTAGTTGCTGCAATCTTTATGAAATTGACATGTAATGCCACTGTTTACCACATTTGCGTGCGGATTTCTTATCAAAAGTGCCAAAAACATGTACATGGTGATCTTTTAGTTTCACACACCTAGTGTAGATAGACAGATACCATAGCCCGGCCCACCTCTGTCAAAACGTAGAAATGCAACAGCAAAACAAAAAAATGCAAATATTTGACGGACATTCAGTCACTATCACATTCAATTTGGTCGAACAGCTGATTGTGATGGACAGTCAGGATCAGTCTACTAGGGCTTGGATTTTCTATCAGTTCTCACCAAGGACATTATATCTTGGCTCCTATAATGTCGATGTGCAATCATGGTATAGTGTTATAGGAACTTACTATGTGTAGGAATGACTAGAAATAGGAGATTTTTTTATTCAAGTTTCAAGCCTCGTAAAATGCTCTGGATGCCTTTAAACCTATGGGCAGAAATATCAGCTCTTCTAAAAAGAAAAACGCATGGTGTGTAAGTTTTTCTTCACCTGTTTAACGCCGTGCGAGCATGTATTTATACTGATTATGATGTAAAATTGTGCTAGGCTTACCCATTATCGTCCACTTCAGTCTTTTCCTTTCTAGCGCTATGCTTGAAGAACATACATGTAGACCAGAAAAAATGCACAGTAACTGTCCAAAGTAGTCTACAGACAAATGATAGTAAAGTCACTATGTTTGTCCCAGGTTAACATAGTGTATCCTTTAACAGAAAACAATGAATGATCTCTTATTGGACTATACATTTGTATTAGAATTAAGTTGTGTCTCAATGATGCATGCAGTATTTGACCCTGCAGCTTAGCCATTATGGATCAAATTTGTGGATCCAAAGGGAGGAGATGATCTGCTAATATAAATACCTCAATGCTTCACCTCAAATGAGAATGCCTTGAAACGAAACGAAACACCTCTAGACACTGTTTTGTCATTTTTTATACATATTCTTTCAAATTATTGTATGTTCCCCAAACGCTGCCTAAAATATAACTTCCATAACATTTTATACAATTCAGGCCACACCAATTTTATTTATTACTTCTCAGAATCACTGCCTCGATTTTGCTCGGAATTTGAAGAAAAAAAAGGTTGGGTCCCATTCACAAATTTTCACTAAATATATATAGATATACTTACATTGTTTTCTTGTAATGTTACCCCCATGCTCAACACTCGGGAAAAAAAACTTTATCAGGACCTAGTCTTTTGGCTTACATATCAATCAAACCTAGAGATCTAGTGGAAACAGACCAAATACGAGAGAAAAGGGAGAGCCTGTAACTGCGGCAAACACGCGCCCACACATGTTCCCGACAGACGAGGGCAAACAAACCCTCAAAGAAGAAGAGTTTGATCAAATCCTCTGCGGTGGATTTTGTTCACAAACAGAACTTTCCATAGGGACAGCAGGCAGCATTTTAAGGGAACATGTCTGAAATATCATTGTATGTCTATATGTACCTATAAACGTACGTTGATAGCAGTTATGATTTGAAGTGCAAAATCTAAGTATTGCAGTATATAAATGTTATTACTGTAAAATTTAATACCTGACATTGTCTTTACAATAGGCATTTTCCAAGAAACCTCCCCCCTACGTACAGAATAGACTCTCCTGCCTGTGTTGGAGTGTTGCGATTGAAGTCCATTTTCTCTGGTGTTTTCCTCCTGAATTTTCCTGATTTGGTCGGTAATATAGCTCCTTATGGTGTAACACTGCCCTTCAGTTTACAATATCAGGTATGGGGAAAGTCAAAGTGTATCTTTATAAGCCAAAAACTTTCCACTGTTGCCGAACTTTTTGTGATTGACAGATTAGACGGGGCCTTTGAAGTGTGCCAAATCTTGGACTGATTTCGCCCGGATTAGTAATGTTGGCCTTGATATGAATATTGTGCTGCATTGGGCAATATGGGGGCAATTCTACCTTTCAAATTTCAGAAATATTTATAAGTTTTTTAAAATTTGAAGCAAAGCAATTTGTATTCAAAATATATTTTCAAAGATTAACTGATGGCCCCGTTGTTTGGCAAATTGTCAGCAGTTTCTCAAACATGGCACTTATTTCCTTTATAACTATATTTTTGAATGTCCATAGAATCTAACAACGAAAAGTTGAAAAATAAGTAATCATGTTATTCTTTGTGTTATGTAGGCCTTTATCTTTACTTTTGCCTTTTTTTCGAGAATCTTTTTTTCCCTGTCGCTCCAATTTTTTTCTGAAAAAATCCGACAAGAAACAAATAGAATTGGTGTGGCCTTATAATGACTTGAAATGTGGTATGGAATGCCTAGGACATACATGTCAAAGTTAATTCATTTTGGGTTTCTTTTTTGCAATTTTCAGATCAAAAATGAATATTTTGAGTTCCTATGTCACTGTATTCAAGCTAAATTATCTGACATTTGGTTTAAACCTTGGACCTTTAAAGGAAATAAAGGCTTTGATTGATTGATTGGGCCTTGGGCATACAAATTTATGTACTTTATTCAAATGTTTGGCATACAGCACTATTTTCAAACCAACAAATTCTGGAAGACTCCATTTTTGAATTGGGGTCAACTCTGTTTTGGACTGGGTATCCAAGGAGGTTAAATAAGCTTGGTTGATCTTTGGGCCATAGTAATGCTCAACTGGACCATTTTACTTTGGGGTGCTGCTGAAAGGGTCCATTCTTGTATGTGGTTGACAATTTTTTTAAATTCTGAAATTGTGTGAATTTTGGACATGGGTGATTATGGAAAAAAATCATTTTTTTCAGTTGAAGTATTTTAGGTTGATGGTGCATGGGATGTTTGTGGAAGATGCTGTAATTAAAATCAAAGAAATTTCATTCCCCAGTTATCCTTGTACCACATTCGATCATAGCATTTTGCCATAGAATTGTGGAGAGAAGAAATGGATAGTAACTGTCCATGATAAGTGCCTTTAACCCTCCCAGTGTGACCAGTGGCCAAAAGGGCTGTCTCCAGCTTTCAATTTGGTCCATCCCACTCATTGTTTGATCTGTACTTTTAAGGTTACGAAAATATTTCCACCAGTTTAATGTTATGAAGTTCAGATTTTTTTGATGGACGGGTGAAATTTTTGTCTATCGGAACAAGCAAATTTCGGTCCTGGGACGGAGGGACTGGTCCTGGAGACGGCCCTGCAACTGGCACCGGCAGTATTACTAGTCAGGGGACTCCAGAGGCCTTCTTTGTGGCATGCATTTTTAAAATGATATTTCCTAAGCTTTTACAATATTCACTGTTTAAAGAGGGTCCCCAAATGTATTCAAGGAACAGAATGTTTGTTTCTTGATTGACTTTTAAAATGTTGGCTGGACTGAAACAGGTCAATTTATCTAATTAGGATATTTCCTTTTTTTCAGTTACTTTTACCCCAAACAGCTGTTATCCTCCCAGTTTTGGTCAGCAGGGCAGAAGGTGTCTTTCTTCACCAGTTATCACATGAAGAGAGTGGCGTACTACCCCAGCATTCTCCAAGCTCTGCACAGAAAATTGCATCGTGTAGAAGACTTCAGAAATAGAACAAAACTACAAGAATTGTGTGCAAATGTAAGTTTTTCCATTGTTTCCATATTCAGAATTCATGATCAGACAGAAGAGACCAGTAATTGGTCTTTTTTCATCTTGAAAACACCTTACCTCGTGACATTATTTTTTAGAGCCTCCCACAACTATATATTTCAGAGAAGAAATCAAACCCCGCATTAGTACCGTAGTTATAGAAACTTACTGTAGAATAGCAATATAGAATGATTTTGTATTCATGTATACCTTTGTTTTACCTTACATTTGTATTTCGACATTGTTGTCAACATGCAATTAGCCTACGGGCATGAATTTGCAATAAACTATTATATATATATTATGCACATGCATCCCTTCAACCATATTCACTCCATATGCATGCATATACAGTACATTGTTTACCATGTGCGCATACACTCTGTGCTATTTTCAGACCAAAACAGTTCCTGTGTCATATAAAAGCCAACTGACCTGGCATTTGGTATGGGGTAGCTTCTGCACGGAAAATGGAGGAGGAGTAACTTGGAATAGTCTATTTTGCATTGGGTGGTTTTAGAATAGTCCTGAGTGAGTCTTGCAAGGGGGGGGCTTCAGAGAGTTGACGTCACATTGGAAAGGTTTGCGGAAAAGGCCGGGCTGTCTACCTGGTCTGTCTACCACGTCAGGCTACTCAGATCCCCCCATTCATATCCCCACAAATGGTCAGACACGTATGCAGCTGCGCCCTCTTGCGGAATGCATCCAAACTACACCTAGTGTATGGTATAGCATAGCGTATTGACCAGAAATCTACAAGTAAAGTAGAAATAAACTGATCTACATTATAGATATTTAACTTTATTGTTTAACTTTATTATTATCACCAAGTGCAAACGTTTTTTTTTTAAATTCTAAGGGTATGCAAGCAGATTAACAGTAGCAATAAAGGGGAAGGAAACTGTTCTCGTGGTGGGTGTTGTCAACAGCGATACCAGCAGTTTGGCTAAACAAAGGAACCACGTAACTGTCGGCCTGGCTGTAGGCAAAAAAACACTGTCAGATGTTGCCAGAGGGCGGGCCAGAGTATGTCTCCTGGCATCAATACAGAGTGGAGGGGCCATGTGAGAACGTGGCTGTCGGCTGTTCAAGTTACCGATGATTTAGAACAAAGTATTGTCTGCTTTGGAACAAGCCTAGGCTAGTATACAGCAGCTTGTTTCTTTGTAATATAGCCCCAAGGAAATGTTACACAGATCACCCCCCCCCCCCCCCCCCCCCTGAGTTGGACCGGCAGGATAACTGTCACAGTGGTATTGTGCCAACTCTGTTTCTCCCCAACCGACCCCTTGGTTATTACCGACCCCTTAGTTATAGCCAAGGGGTTGGGATCACCTTGAGGCTGCTACTGTATTAATGCTTGTGTTGTTGGCTTAATCTTAGCGTCTATATTTGCGTTATATGCAGTCAAAATAGCACAATACCAGCGTGCATGGTTACTGCTGTACAAGTAGTACGTGACCCACGCAAACTTCCGATGACCTTTTATCTTGTAACACACATTTAACTTTGTGCCTCGTTAATAACTCGTTGTCAGCTCATTACCTATCCACAGGAGTTGAGTTGTTCTAGCCAGCAATGCTGGAGTACGCTTTAGAAAAACAACTGAAGACATTTTCACATATCTGTTTTGCTTTTTAAAAGGAAGCAAAGGTCTTGTCTCTCTCTAAGCCACCATGTTTTTTTCAATGTAAATGATGATATATTATGTAGCGCTAAGTTTCATCAATCTTTGTGGAGATAAGGTTGTACACACGTCCATCATGCAGGGGGTCGATCCGGAAGGGTCTCCTGGCCGACAACTTGTAGCTTCGTGAGAAAGATCTTTGTTAGCCAGTGTCAACTGGTATTTAACTCTTCATAAACTTTGTAGGTGTGCGTTCATCGAGCAGGTAATTCAATTTATGATTTATAACACTGACATTGTCTACCGTAACGATGTAACGTTAGCAGTGATTTTGCATACGGCGCTATTCATAAGTGCCATATGATTAGGACCAATAACAATGGACTAAGTTTGTATCTTGAAAACAGCAAGGTCAGAACATATCTCTAAGCTCGTAATCTCCAACAACTGTCGACTGAAAATCGGTTTGAATTTCACACTTTTGGGGGGATTGACGAGCTAATTGCCTCCTCTGAATTTTTCAGTGTAGAACATGGAATATTCCAGAATGATGCCGCACAATAATGTACAAGAAATGCAGTGGTAGAAATACTTTTTTCCAGTGTTCTGCAATATTGCAGAATGTCAAACTTTTGTTCTGCAATTTGAAAATATTTTCTGCAAATACTCAAGCCTCCATACTACAGCCTTCTTTATCTATTTATTCATTTATTCTCAACCTTATAATGCCTAATTGTGTGCATCATATCTAGCCTTGCAACATTGCTGCTTCTTTATTCTCTCACTCTATCTAATTTTTACTATTGTCTAGTAAAGTTTGAAACAGGAATTACATACATGTACATGTGTGTTAAAAAAATTCAAGGAGGGTGCACATAAGGAATGAGCATCAAGGTGTCCATGCCTGTCTTGGTGTACTGCATACATGGTATCCCGTACACACTTGTGAGGCATTTGCATAGGTATGCCTCATTTGCATATATGGCCCAAAGCACATGAAGCCGGAACTTGCAGCGACATGTTGGCGCGTTTCTATGTATTCACTTCCAGTAACTTTGGCGGGAAAATTTTCGATAAAAATGCAACCTAAAGCCTCTTTAAAGCGGGCTATTAGACAGAAGACATCTTTATTTCGATGTTGGGCCGTAAAATTCTGCATATTCAACGGTATAAACGTGATAATAGGCATAATTTCTGGAGGTATATCAAAGTTCAGACTCTGAACTCTGAACGTTGTCAATGTTGGTAAGTCAGTATGCACTTTATCTACTTTGAGAATAAGATCCTTGGTTCCTGCAAATTACGAAGCCAGTGTGTAACGCTGGTTGCCAAATTTTGGTTTGATCAGCCGTTGGTATTTTGGGGCATTTACATCGCAAACCAAACCGGCGCTCCAGGAGGTGACAAATTGCCATTGTCTTGTCGGGTCCCAAAATAAACATGCAACCTGACCCATCTCATTAAGTTGACGCTAACGTGTCAGAGTTCTGTCGGGATGCTGACGAATTCTGACGGGCTTCTGAATAACTGACGATTGCCTGACGCGTCAGTGACGGTGCTCTGACGCGTCACTGACGTTCCACCTTGTTAACTATGACCAGGGCGGTACTGTATATGCTATACCATACACTGAGTGTAGTTTGGGTGCATTCCGCTAGAGGGCGCAGCTGCATTCGTGTCTGACCATTTGTGGGGATATGAATGGGGGGATCTGAGTAGCCTGACGTGGTAGATAGGCCAGCTAGCCAGGCCAGTTAGACAGCCCAGCCTTTTCTGCAAACCCAACATTGGAATGGTCCATCTCTGCAAAAGATTTACTAAGTACAGTCAAACCTGCCTAGGCGACCACCTCTTCAACGCGACCACCTGGCCATGGCGACCGCTTTTTCTCGGTCCCGAAACTTTTCCCCATAGGCACAAGCATTAAGCGGCCTGCCCACGGCGACCACCCGTCCAACGCGACCGCGACCGCCACGAATTGGGACCGCACAGAGCACAATCCCTGCCCATGGCGACCGTTTTCCAGCGTGTGGTGACATCGGATTTTGCTGTCGGATTTCGCGGAAATGTTTTAAGACCTTGACGGACAAAAATATATGAATAACATTGATTCCTCCATTAAGTGTTTTAATAAAACGTTCCCACTATAAACATTGTAAATATAAAGGTTTGTGAATACTTTAATATCGATGTTGTTGTGCCCATCGCAATCTTATAGTTTACCGCAAGCCTGGTTCGGTTTGAACTCAATTTTCAATACGATCACGTAGTGCATGGCGTCAAAAAGTCAGATTTCACAGAAATTACTATCCATTTCTTGTATTTTCAACAAAAACGTGTCTCTGTCTTACTAAATTCCGCCGGAAAATGACTTTGCGGAGGGCAAAACGTTGGTCGAGACATGTTGTTTCTTGGTCCGCGACGCCATCTTGGTTTCAGCGCGGCATAACGCTGACTAAAACACGACTCTCACAAACCTTTATTGGGCGCTGCTTGCTTGTAATCGCCGAAGCTGTGCGTTCTGCTGCACTGTTACCTCTCCATGTGGTCGGGAGCTCGGCGGCGGAATCACAACTCTCCGTTTTCATCCTTCAGTTGTCAGATCGAAAACTCTTTGCACCTTTTATCCAGCGGTCGGCGCCCAAAAGAAGGCTGGGATCAGCAGGTGTTTTCTAGGGATTTGTCTTTAATAGGCCTTAAAACCTAGATTTTATGTGCATGTGTGTACTCAAACGTAACGTGTGAATACGGGAGGGCGCTGCGAGATCATAGAGGCAGACATTTTTTTTAGTCAAAAGTATGACGAAAATTTGTACACGATGTAGTATTCAAATATTACAACGAAAAATAGAAAAGGTAATTTCTGTAGGATCTTTCCGTCAATGAGAATTGAACTTGGTGGGGGTCTAAAATTATGTAATTTTCCATCCATCAATCTACGTAGTACACTGTATATTTTGAACATTTCGACTTGGAAACATGTTATTAGTGGAATCCTCTTCATAGCGACCACCTGTCCATTTCGACCGTTTTTCCTCGGTCCCCCGGGTGGTCGCCTTGGGCAGGTTTGACCGTATATGGAACAGTCCATTTTTGCATGAGGACAGACAGCTGATTTTTTTGGCATATTTTTCCAGCAATTCTTGAAGTTGCCATTATGGAAAAACTTGACTAAAATGCCATTTGACCACTGGCTCATAGGTTACCAAAGATTTTGTTTTCTTCCATGACATGCTCATCTGATAATCAGGAAAGGAGCCTGCATGATAAATGATTATTAGTAGTTATTATACACATTAGGGTAGCATTCATCGATGCTCAATTGCCAAGGGATCTGGACTGAGGCGGTATCAATGCCCAAAATGCCAGACCAGTCCAGCATCAATGCAGCTCCTGTATGTGCAGCACCTCATACCACTTTAGGATGCGTCACACTGCCAAAACTTGTGACAAAGTTGTACTAATCACCTCCATGGAGCTAGCTCTATGGAGCTTCACATGTAGGATTATAGCCCCTTCTTGTGATTGAGCAGTCCTACAATTCAGATTTTAGATCTAGAGGAGGGTCTGCTTAAAAAATGTGTTCACAATTATTGACAATCTGAGATGTTTTGCATCAGACAACTAAAAGGCATTGTCAGGTAATTAATACAATATTGTATTGTTTAATACCAAAACATTTCTATTGTGTTGCTACTTAGTGTTTCATCTGCAAACTCAAAGATCCTACAAACTCTGTTGCGATTTATGTGCATTATTTGAAATATTTGAAAAAAAAGTTTGTATCCCAAAGTTCCCATCAGATAAACAATGGATTGTAGCAGACAATATGATGATATTTTCCCATCATCCCTATGCAAGAGTTACGGAAGTTGATTCCACTATTTTGATGTCACAACAGGCATTAAGAGAGGAGAGTCCTTCCAGTGCAGCTGTCATGAGGGTCCGTCCCACATTCACACATCCTGTTCTTCACTTCAACAGACTGTCCAGAACCCAGTTGGTACGTAACAAGGCTTTAGAATTTTTTTAAACCTAAAAAAGATATTTACTAAATTAAATAGTATTGTTACATGAAATTGTGTGAATTGCATTTCTTATCTGGCATATCCTGACAGCTACGTTGTAGCTGATTTGGGCTCTGAAATATGTAATGCAAAGTAATCCAGCTCAAGTCTCGTTCTGAAGTCGCGATGCACGCAAGCCGGATCTAAACTACCTCCCAGAGGGTTCAAGGGGGTTTCAATATGAGTTGGAGCGTTCATACTGCATGTAGGCCACATTAATCATGCTTAGGCGATTTTGGTTCTGAATCCGACTTGCAAGGCTAAGTATGAACAGAGTCTTATGAACCTGTATCCAGTCTGCACCATGTCAATTGCTCTGTGTCTTCATGGGATAAGCAGTATTTGACCCCACAGCGTCTCCAAATTACTAACCTTCACACTTAGTGAAGAGTAGGGGTGAGCCGATGTGCACTGCTGAAATTGCCACAGCAAAGCCTCATTGCACCACTATTACCTACTTGAGAAGAGTTATGCTTTGCCCCAATAGAGGAAAACTTGTGTGTTCCAGGCGTGGCTGAGTCGGGTCCTGCTGCTGAATCCCTACCTCCCTAAAGTCCTGCTGAGGAGACGTTTGCTGAAACACCTGGAGGACGTCCACGCCATGGACCAGGGTATTCAGCAGGAGGGCATCAGTAAACTCACCACACAGGAACTACGTAAGGTCAGTGACTCTACCAAACCACCCCCATCAAACTCCCTTCGGGCCGTACCCGCAAATTTGGGCCGTACTGTTAAAAATTTGGGCCGCACCCGGAAATTCAGGCCGTACCCTGTAACTATGGGCCGCATCCAATGGCGGACATCGCCCGGCCGCAGTGTGTAGTCGTGTGAAAGTCGTGTCTAGATACCCTGTACAGCAATGATACACAATCCCACATAGCCTATGCTCTAGCAAACATTCCTGACCACCTCTCTGCCGAGTGGCGTTGTACAAATCACGCCCAGTTTTGAGAACGCTTCTGCAAGCTGTGGCGAGATGCGGTCTGGAGTTCTTGAGTAATCCGGAAGTGAAGCATCTTTATCATCAGGTTGGCGACGCAAAATTTTGAAAAACCTCCTTGCTGTAAGTACGCCTTTGATAATTTCATGGTATAAACCATCGCCTTTTATTACTGCTCCTTTTCTTTTTAGTCAACCCCTGGCAGAGAGTGGTTTCTGTAGATGTCATAGTCATTACAGGGGATTGATGTAATACAACTTGAAACCCGTATGTTGAGGGTGGAAGGCGGTGGTCATCCGAATGACCGGTATTTTAGCCATGGGTAACCCCGGACTTGCTTGATATGATCTGACAGAAAACTGAACTCTTTGAAGTCTACAAGGCATCCCGATGTTCACCTCCAAACAACTCACTGTACTCCAGTTCTCAACTGAAGAAGTCCTCAAGGTACTCCTGAACCTTCAAACAAAGCCGCAGGTCCGGATGGTATCTCGAACAGACTTCTTAAGGAGGCAGCGACTGTGATTTGTTCCTCCTTAAGGGATCTGTTCAACTACTCATTGTGCTCTGGAATATTTCCCACTGAGTGGAAAGAGTGCAACATCACCCCTGTGTATAAAAAGGGCGACATAACAGACTCCCAGAACTACAGGCCTATATCCTTGCTACCTACAGTGGCAAAAGTTCTGGAAAGGCTGGTTCACAACCACCTTTATGCCCACCTTGTAAACAACAACTTGCTGAACGAAAACCAATCCGGTTTTAAAAAGGGAGACAGCACCGTGCTCCAGCTGTTACGACTTGTAGACGACTGGGGGAAATCAGTTGATGACCCTGACATAGCTTGCACTGCGGCTGTATTCCTAGACTTCAAGCAGGCTTGTCATACAGTCTGGCGTCAGGGACTCATCTACAAGCTTTTTAATTGCTCTACAATTTAAGTACCCTGCGAATTTATGTTACCCAACGTTAACGCAAAACTGGACATCCCTTTGAAGGAAAAGCCAAAGTTTACTGTTGTAAGTTCCGTTACCGGTAACGGAAATTACACCTGTTGCGGAAAATACATAACCTGGCGCAGAACTTTTTGTAGTTGTGCACCATAATGCAAAAGCATTTGAACTAAAATGAAAAAGTATAGATTCAACTGAGAGAAACCTTCTGTAGTGTTATCATATTCCAATATTCTACTCTTTCTTCCGGATTTTGTTTCCAAAGTTGAATTTTTGTAAAACCTCAAGACAAAAAGTAATCTATAGCCTATAATCAGGAACTAGAAAATAAATTAGGAACAAAACACTGATTGTACCAGTGTACTCAGTATGGCTTCTCCGTCTAGTACTCATATATGTACTGAAAAACGCATATTGACCTATACACTACGTGCATGACAGAAAAAGAAGCCTATTGTCTCATTTTCTGTTAGATTTCTGACCTTAGCGTTGAACCCGTTGAGGCGAGATGAGTATGTACGTAGACGACTTATGTATTGTTTGTCCATTTGACAAAGCTCTGCAAACCTAATTTGTTGACGTTCAATCTGATGAAAGCGATATTCTGTTCAGGGAGATATAAAGCTAACATATATTCTGTATCAAATATGTTTCATGTTCCTACTCTTGCTCTTAATCGTCTCTAAGCGCTCAAACAACAATATTTCGAAAACAAGAACTTGAATATCCTGAATATTAGCAAACCAGTTGGCCAGCACTCAAGTCACTGCACCTTTAAAGTTTGTAATTTTGTGCCATGTAGATATGAAATGAATTATCTTATTGGAAAAGAATGATTACAAACACTACCACAGTGACTGTAAAAGAAACATGAGAAACAATTAGGCAATGCCTGACACCTGATATCCCATGTGCCATGTTTGGGCAATGCCACCGCTGACCATGATAGCGGAAATGTCCAGCATGTGCACGGAAAAATTGGCCTTCTAGTTTAGTTAAAGGTATAGTTATCACGTTGATGGTTTGTACGTTATTATTTTCGCCGAGTACTTGTACTCGGAGAAGATTATGTTTTCGGTTGAAAAATCTGTTGGGTGGGACTGTATGTATGTCAGGAGCATAACTCAAGAAAGCTTTAATGAATCTTTATGATTTTTGGTAGGTGTGTAGTGGTTGTGCAAAGGAAGGTCAAGTTTGAAAATGGTTCACCTTGCGTTATTCAACAGTACTGCAGAGGTCTTTTAACTTTTTTGTGTTTGTATGTAGGCAAAAAAAGTGACGGAAACGTTGATGGATCTTCATGATTTCTTGTAGGTGTGTAGATGTTGTGGAAACGGAGGTCAAGTTCAAAAATGGTTCCCCTGGCATTTTCCGTTGGTACTGCAGCAGGCTTTGTGTGGATGTGTACTTGTATGTCGCCAGCATAACTCGAGAAGCTGTTGATGGATCTGTATGATATTTAGTGGATGGGTAGGGTTTACAGAAAGGAAGGTCAAGTTCGATAATGGGCTTTCTAGCGGGTACCTAAGGTACTGCAGCGGAGCTTCAAAATTTAGGGGCATATTTTCTGAAAGTGCTATGGTCATGATTTTTGTGTGGTAGATATTTCATGCCACAGGAAGTAAGTTCTGTAAATTTGGGCTCCCTAGCGGCTTGTTTAGAACTGCAGTGAGTGTTTTTGTTCTGACATTCGGACATGAATAACTTGAGATGGGGTCGACAGATCGTCATGATGTTTGGTATATAGAGAGCTGAGATGGTACTTTACATAATCAATAACTTATTATGCAAATCAATAGCTAATTTGCATAATTAGTAAGGAAAGTTTGTTAACCCGCTGCATTTCGTAATGGGACATGGGACAGTGTCAGGTCATGTAAACAGATGGCCTTGCATAAACGTACATGTAGGTCAGATAAATAAACAAATGGGACATCCACTATTCTCCAAGCAGAGGTGTGGGTCCAGCTGGTTTTTAACGTGTTTACCAAAAAAACACGTCAAAAAACAGCCAGACCCACTCTGATTCTGCTTGGAGAGTACACTGCACCAAAACTGCACCACTACTAGCTAGAAGAGTCACATGTACTATGCCTTTCAAAATGTGTATGATATGGAATAAAGATTAATTGTATTCATATATATTGACTGTACCATTTCATCATTACTTTCAACTTACAACACTGCAATATCGAAACTTTGCGGCCCATATGATATCAAAATACTCATTTTTTTTCATGACCAGTTATAACATATATCAGCACACTAGACACATACACTAGTCCTGTACCATCAAATGATTTTCAACCCTATCTAAACTGGACTCATTCGCCCCATCATAACTTCCAAATGGTATGGTGCATGATCAAATTTGCAGAGGGTGATAAGCATGTAAATACTAATCACTATCCATAATAAGCCTTGATTATTTGGCGAAGATAATTTACAGACAAGATTTTCATACTTTGAACAACTTGTTATTTGGGTAGAGAAGGTGAACAACTGATATATCTCATGTAATTGATGTCCTGGTTTGTATGTGCAACGTCTTTTTACGTTGCCACTCTTGTTTCTGATGTTTCTTCATGTCTTCTAGATCTTCTTCATACTATTCTGCTCTACTGCCATTTGGTCAATTGGATTCAACTTTGTCATTTTTAGCCATATAACATGAAATTGTGTATGGAGGTAGAGTGGAAAAATATTAACCCCAGATTCATTCTTTATGTCTCAGCAGAGACATTTTTTGCAACTTGCGATCAATCTGGAAATATTGTAAAAATTGCCTGAATGCATCCTGCAGAGAATTCCCTTGATAACAAGAGAAGCTGTGGATGGATTCGTATGATAATCACCTTTGCCAGAAGGTTATCTTTCATTTGGTATGTGGGTAGGCTTCATAACATTTAAAGTGTTTAAGACAACAATAACATCAAAAATGACCTGAAATTACAACAAACATAATATTGTTTGATAACATAGGCATTCGCACAAAATATACACCCTTCGGATGTTATTGAACATCGAATCATTAAACTTCGTACAGCTTTTGATTTTCCCACCAGGTAATTACATTAATCAGTGACTTAACTCACCCGATGACGTCACAATGAACATGGCAGCCGGTTTGGAACTTTGCACTGTCGCTCGGAAAAAACATTCTTTTAAGAAGCAAACAAACTCGATATTATAATGTCATTTAATTGAATATAATAACGATAATTAAGCACTGTTTGCTCATCAAATAATGTTTTTCACAAGCCGTGGTGCAAGGTTCCGAACAGGCTGCTGTGTTCATTGTGATGTCATCGGGAGAGTAAAGTCATTGATTAAGGTAATTACCTGGTGGGAAGATCAGAGAAAAATCAAAAGCTGGAAGTATGGTTTCTTATGGTTCAATTTTAAATAACATCAGAAGGGTGTGTATTTGTTTTAAACGTTTATATTCATTGAAGGATACTATTCCTATTACAGATAATAAGAAAATGTTGTATTTTGGTGTCATAAATACTTTAACGGCAAGTATAATTTTGTACCCCCCGGCTTTTAATGGTACTGCAGCAGAATTTCCTTTTTTTGAAATTACATGTTCTGGACATGCGATGCTATGATCATGATTCTTTGGACCGTCACAGGTAGCTCTGGGGCTCTAAAAGAAGTGAGATGATAGATTTGGGCACCCTATCAGTTTATTTTGGAACTGCAGGGGCCACTTTGATGAAGACTTTCGAAGAAGATAACTCAAGAAAGGATAAATGTATTTTTATAACTTTTGACATGTAGGTAGCTTATTAGGTGGAGATGATTTTAAGAGGTATGCACATCAACACCTAATTTACATGATTAGTAGTACTGTAGTATCCATTATTTGATTACATGTATACTGCTGCTGGAGTCCCTGACACATGCATATGGGTGGGCAGCAGTCGTCACTGTGCTTCCAAGCGGCTCTGTCCAGCTAGGGGGTTCAAGCTGGTTAGGCAGCACACACAATTGATGAGGAAATTTTATACTGCATTTGATGAAAGGGCTTCCAAATATCTAACATTTGTTACTAAGAAAGAGAGGAGCATGAACAAGTATCAATCATGCAGATGAAGGCCCCATTTGTGTAATAGCCATCTGTCCCATACTTGAGACATTTATGATTATCTCCATGAAAAATGGAGACATTGTTTGGGTCTGTCTGTCTGTTTTCTACCTTGTGGTCTGTCTGCTTGTGTTCTACCTTGTCCCCCAATGACCCTGAGGTCAAGGGACTAGGTAGGTAGGTCTGTGTTTCGGGATTTTTGTAGTCAGAATAACTCTAGAACCTCTTGATGGATTATGATGATATTTGGTATGTGGGTAGGTGTTGGGAAGACAAAGGTCGACTTTGGGCCTCCTGGTACGTCACCTTGGTACTGCAGCAGAACATCAGTTTTTTGTATCTGAGAAAACTGTTACAGTATAATACCTAAATTTAAGTTAGTGGTAAATGATGGCATATTCATACTAGTGACACATGTGGACATAGATTTTGTAAATTATGACATCATTTGCATAATTAGTGAGGAAATGCTACCATAGATTCCAAAGGATATTTCTAACATGTCATTTGGAAAGAAGATATAATGAATTCATATGCAATACTTTTTGTATGTCATTTACATTGTAATGAGACAAAATTATATACAAAGGTATGAGGTAGTGGAACTCAAGTTTTAACTTTAAATTTTCATATTTGTGACGTGCGTCTTTCAAATTATTTCATTGAGTTTTATCGGCCATTTTGTGTGGCCATTTTCAGGCCAAAAATGTATGATATTTTGGCTTCCTGTCTTCTGGAATTGAAACTAAATCATAAATGACCTGAAATTTGGCATGGTTGTGCCTTGGACATATACCCACAGGACTTAATGCACACTTATGGTATACAGAATGAATTATTGTTCGATTTGTATCTATTTTCAGACCAAAAATGTATATTTTGGACATCTGTGCCTTGGTACTACAATCAAATGACATTGAATTTGTTGTGGGGTGCCTAGGCACATGATGTTTTTGACACTTTGGGCAAATAAACTTAAGAATTATTTGTGTTGGGATTTTTTTGCCATTTTCAGACCAAAAGTATCTGATATCCCCCTTCCATGTTCTATCTAAGATTTGGTGTGTTCCATTTGCCATTCACAGTCCAAGGAACACGTTTTCCATTTGGGTTACCTGAGGTCATGTTGCAGGAACAAGGAACAGATAAATGTAGCTTAGATTATTACAAAAGGTCCATTATTGCATGGGGAGGGAGTGAAATATGCTGTATTTGACGGCCTTTCTAGTTTCTAATGTTTAACTGCATGTGAGGGCAACTTATATAGGTCTCAAGCACCTCTTTTGTCCTCCCTTATCTATGGTAGATGGTAATACAGTATATAATAATAACTTTATTGCAAGTTCATGCCCGAAGGCTAATTGCAGACAAACAAGTACATGGAAATACATGGGAATCAAAAATAGTTATCTAGACTACTGCGAAAGTTTTAAGTTAACTAAGGTTGACTATGGTTGTGGTTGGGTTTGACTTCTTTTTTGAAGGCAGTGGAAAATGAAGAGACCCACGTTTTGTATCGTAAGTGGGTTTGTTGATTTTAGTAGTGATATGGATTTTTGTAAGCTATTCAAATGGTGAAATCTAGGGGAATTAACGGAAGCTGTTTTATATAATTCGTTTCTTATAATAAACCCAAAAGAACATTACATTTTTTTGCCAGGCTCTATCTAACAAACCAGTATTATATACTAGATGTAATTCCCATAACCTGGAATAAAAAGGGAATTTTTCCACAGTGTTGTTTTTTGGCTCTAAGAAGACACTGATGTTGCATGTTGAATGTGTTCCTTAGATGTGTTATATCCGTGGAGTGGACAGCATGTCCTGGTCCAGAGACACATGTGTGGCGTGGTTGACACAGTGGGTTCAGATATCTACACAGCTACAAGGTGAGTTACTGAGATGAATGCAATTTTGTGAAATTTGTCTCAACAAGTACTCCAGACCTATAAGTGCAACTTATCCACACAACAAGTCATTTTTTTAATAAACGGTTACATGTGTCCCAATGTTGTCCAACACAACACAAGTTTTTAACTGTCCCTACTATAGAATTGATCGGCTTCAAATTATCAATCGCAAAATGTTTTGAGAAAATTAAATCCCTACATATTTGTAATGTTATGGAGGCCATTTGGTAGTATGTTGAAAAATGTGACAAACTGCCATTTACGACTTGGTTTGATGTGATTTTTCCGTAGCATTTCATATTTCACAAGTCATCTTGTGGCTTCTACATGCATCTTAGTGTGTTGGTGATTTTTATTACCCCAGTTGTTAGGATGTTTCCACTTCAATCATTATATTAGATTTTAGCAAAATTATACTTTAAAGGGACGTATTGTAAAATTTGGCAGGTAAAAACTATAAATTGACAAATCTGCATTCAGATTCACATTTCACATTCACATGTAACAAATTTGTAGCTGATTTCCAACATATTCCCTTCACTTTGTCACATTGACATCATTACAAATGAGATGCAAATGAGCCAGCGTAGAACGCTAAGAAATACCCGAATCGACCATTGCGGTCGGAGATGTCACAGGAAAATCACCCCAAGTCAACAAATAAACTTCAGCACGTTTCCATACGTGATGAATATTGCTGTGCATTGTAATAATAAGGTAGATTCAACTAATGATGTAGAAAAATAAACCAAAACAGTGAATTTTGTTTTATGTTCCGATTACAATACGTCTGAATACGATTAAGTTCTGAAGAGATGTAAAGGATAAGATGCATCTGCAACAGGGTGCTCATGAGAGGGAAAAGCCTGAATCAAGTCAAACTAGTAAAAACTAGAGAAGATGACTTTAAAAGTTTAAAAATATTCCCTTAATATGAATGATGCCTTTTTTTTCTTTCTTGGTATTGATAGTGAAAGTGTTATCACTTGTATACAACTGACAAATTCTTTGTCTTCACATCCACAGCTTCAGAGTTATGTCTGCTTGTCCACTGCATGGTGTTTCTATCTACTGGACACTCCCATGTCAAGTGAACACAACTACCTCTGAACACATGAACATCAAGTCAACACAACTGGATCTGTGTCACCTCAGCCAGAGACCCAATAACAAACAGCATTGACCCATGGCCAGCTGAAGCCATTCTTTCAACAGTTTTGTTGTTGAAAAGTTGGATAGTATCAGGTAGGCCATTGAACACGAATTGGCGAAATTCGAAACACGAATTGCGCCACGTAGAGGCGCAATTCGTGGCGCGCAAAGCGCCACCGGGGGGCTAAACTCGAGATCTCGAATTCGTCCACGCGGAAGCGGTAGCGCGAAGCGCAATACAAAACCGGCACTGACATGGCTCGCATAGCGCCACCGGGGGGCGAAACTCGAGATCTCGAATTCGTCCACCCGGAAGGGACAACGCGAAGCCCGCAATGCAACCGGTTACTGACATCATGAGTTACGTAACTATATGTCCAACCAGTGGTGGCAGCGAAGCGCATATTTACGAAACACGGCTTGCGATTTAGCCATTCTGTTAATGTTTAACTTATGATGTATTGTTGTCAGCTAATCGTAATACAAAACACGCACAGACCAAGGAGTCCAACCAGAGGTGGCGAAGTGCACATTTACGAATTCTGTTTAATATCTAACTTATCGAGTATGGGTAACAATTTCAGCCAGCAATTGTTGCTTTGTTTATGTCAATAACATTCTGTTTAATTTGCTGTTACAGGACCTGGTTACGGGGCTGAGAATGATAACAAATTGATACAAATGCATATGCATTGTGACAAAATAGTGAAAATAGCTGCAAGAATGGGATAGTGTGTGTTCTAAGTACTAGTAACATTCTTTGCTCCAGTTTCAGAATCGATTGTACAGATTAAACATCATTTATTCACGACCATGGCAAAGATTTCCTGCTGAAGCTACTCTACTCACGGCAGATAGAATAAGTTCAATAAAGCGAACATTACACTAAAGTCGGGGTCTGATAAATCAGACTGAAACTACGTAGACATTCACCACAACAAACAAAAACTCAAACAAAATGGCGACCATGAAAATATGATGCTATCCCAGGAATCATTGCAGTTTGTACGAGCCGACTATTTCCGAAAGCATCCGAGATTTTACGACGAACATGTTTCAAAAGTAATAATCATCAATATCTTGCTGACTAACATCAAAACATACTATAGCAACACACGACAAGCGATGAGGTAAGGTAAAAAAAACAATTAACAAATCAAGGAAACGAGTTTAGTCCTTTCATGATGACTCTTACCAACTCAGATGAACTTTCATGCTACATGTACTAGTAAATTGGAAAGCGTTATGAAAAATGCCGAAATCTACTACTAACTATATAGAACATTAAAAAAAAAACATACAAATCTACTTGCGGGATGAGTTACGGTGGGTTGAAGGCGTATAATTTACTTTTGCCTTTTTTGCCCGTTTACTGGGGGCTCTGGGGGTTGGTAGTCTCTTCTGTTTGGCTCGACGGTAGACGGGTGGTGAAGGGCGGCGTAGATCCTGAAAGATGGGTGACTGTTCCGGATCGATGGATGAGCTGACGGTGTTGGTGACCGGCGATGAGGTGACCGGCGGTGAGGTGACCGGCGATGAGGTGACTGGCGTGATGGGTTGAGAATAGGCGGGGGACATGGTGAACGTTGTGTTGGTAAATGCGGGGGGGGGTTGGTGAGGCCAGTCGAGAAAATTCGGAAAGAGAGAGGCTGTGAGAGAGGATGTTGGTGGCGGCGGGACTGTTGGAGGCGGCGGCAGTTTCGTTGAGAGCGGCGGCGGGTTCGGTGGAGGCGGCGGGTTCGGTGGAGGCGGCGGGTTCGGTGGAGGCGGCGGGTTCGGTGGAGGCGGCGGGCCCGGTGGAGGCGGCGGGCCCGGTGGAGGCGGCGGGCCCGGTGGAGGCGGCGGGCCCGGTGGAGGCGGCGGGCATGAAGTACGTTTCGGGGTCTTCCCCGACATGGTGAAGAATGCTGATAAGCACCCGCCTCATTGCCCCGGCCCAGTCTGAACAAAAGAATTTAGAATAAACATTTAGTTAATAAAAAAGTATGATTATATGAATTATAAGAAATGCTCTTTTCTTTGCTGGAGGGGCTGACTGCCTAGAAACACATTAGAACATGTTAAAAGCCGATGATCTAGTACACATATGCATGTACATGTATATATATACTATACTATCAGAATTAGAGATCTATCAAAAACATAGTTACCTGGATATCCCTTGGGTGGCTTGGACGGAGACGTCCAGGGGATGTCCTCGGGCCAGTAGACCGGCCTTTTCGTTGGGTCGTCGAAACCTGGTTGTGCGCAGCTCATATAGTTACGTAGCTCATGATGTCAATACATTGCGGTGCGGGCTTCGCGTTGTCCCTTCCAGGTGGACGAATTCGAGATCTCGAGTTTCGCCCCCCGGTGGCGCTATGCGAGCCATGTCAGTGCCGGTTTTGTATTGCGCTTCGCGCTACCGCTTCCGCGTGGACGAATTCGAGATCTCGAGTTTAGCCCCCCGGTGGCGCTTTGCGCGCCACGAATTGCGCCTCTACGTGGCGCAATTCGTGTTTCGAATTTCGCCAATTCGTGTTCCAGAGCCTACCTCATAGTATAGAATGTTGACCAAAAAATATTTTCACTATAATTATGGAATGCACAAGACCTTAGTTGGGACCAGTTTTGGAAGGCTACATAAGCTTGTCAAAGGTTTTTATACATGCAAGTATGGTCATAGAACACTTATTTCTTACTTACAGTGCCCCTGGTGTATGTTAACATTTTACCAGTACCAGTGTTCAATATATTTTGAAAAGTTCATAGAAATTGTCATGGATATACCGGGGGAAGAAATGATGTATGACTTTGTCTTGAAATAAGATGCAAAGTGAATATGTAAGGATATGTCAACGTGCAATGTATCATCAAAATTAAATAAACAATCACGTTTGCAATGTGTCATTGATTCAATTTTCTTGCATTACCCTATGTACTTTGTTAATTTTCACATTCCTGTTCCTAGGGCTCGAAATTCATTTTTGGAAATACCTGTAGGTGCACTGGTGCACCCAGCCAAAGAAATTAGGTGCACAAAAAGAATTTTGGGTGCACCACAAAATAAATTGAAAGCAAAACATGATAGCAAAGTATTATGCTCTTAAGAACTACAATCATTAATTCTATAGCTAACTTCAACATTTCAAACAAGTACATGCAATACATCAAGTAAAGTACAACAAAAGGTTAAATTGCTTTTTCTGATACATTTCAAGAATATTCTGTTTACTAAGTGTACAATTACCTTTACACTATAGCCTACAAAAATATCTAGGTGCACAGTCAGAAATTAGGCGCACAGCTCCAATTTTGGGTGCACACAGGTGCACATGCACCGACTATTTCGAGCCATGCCTGTTCCTAACTGTTTTTTTGGCAATGCCTTGTGGCAGAGCCGTTAGTATAGCACTGTGATTGATTTGAAAATATTCTACGAATTCAATGAATGCATCCCCTAGGGAATTCTTTTATAATCCTGTGCAATTCTGAGAATTGTAAGGGACACATTTTACAAAACATTTCCTCGGATTAGATTCCCATTAACAGGGACATTCTGGCATCCATTAGGACTGGAATTTCTGTCATTTCATTGGGACTGGAATTTCTGGCATTCCATTTAGGACTGGAGTTGCTCACATTCCATTAGGACTGGAATTCCTAAGCTACTAGTAACTAGTAACATCCCTGAGGACAGTGCTGCCCATTCACGTTCCTGAGTTCTACCTGTAAATTCTGTGAGTGGTATGATGTTAGAATTTGTAAATGTAGATTTTTCCTAGAAATGGTGTTGAAGTGATGCTAGGGTCACATTTCTAAAGCGGGGCCCGGCCCGGCAGCTTGTGGGAACAATAAATATTACATAAAAGACAACAATAGGTGCAAAATGTAAACAAATTACTCCAAACTATAAATTGTGTATTTTCTTGATATGCATCTTTTATTTTTCCTTTTCGCAAACAGCCCGGCCAGGCCCTGGCTTGGAAATGTGACCCCAGCATAAGCAGCAGTCCTGACAGAGTGGAAGTGAGGTGCATGATGGGAACCCAATCAGTGCTCACCGAGTGTTGTTTTTAATTGTCAGGCTGTGATGAAATTGATGTTTATTTTGGTGGTGGGGTGTACATGGTAGAATCCAGTTGTGCTGTCGTCGTCTGTGTATGTGTGTGTGTGTGTGTGTGTGTATGTATACAATGTATGTGTAATGGTTCATTTGGTACTGACACAAGGCAAGGAGGTTAAAATAATATTTTAACCTCCTTGCACAAGGTAACGGGCTATTTCGGCGAGGTCATTTTGAAAAAGAAAATAGTTGCACTTGTCTCCACTATCGTATAACTTTCTTTGTTCACTGTAGTGTAGCTGGAAGACAATTATCCCCGCTTCAAGCCGGGTAAGGGGAGGGGGACTCTACCAGATATGCTGTTCCGGCTCACAGGCCCTGCAGCCCTGGTGGAATGTTTACAAACACACCGTGGTCCGTCGGCCGGAGTAGCGATTGGTCCAATGGCCAGTTAGCAATTAGTAACGGTGTTGTAATAATAATTATACAGAAATCTGCTTTTATAAGTCACATTGTAGATTACAGGCCATGGCATTGATCAAAACGTGATGAGGGATAGCATCGATATGCTAAAGACTGGTCGAAAGCAAGCCGTCAATAATACGATATTGCCAATAATCCTATAGCTTCACGGGAGGCTGCAATCTACCTTCCATTTTGGATCAACCGCACTGTTCCGCTATTCGCCTATGGATGAGGAGCGCCTGCATTCCGCCAGACGCGGTGTTGTGCTTCATGCTTTTTGTAGCCGGTAGCTGTAAGTATTAAAACATGGACGAAACTTGATTCTTGTCTGTTCCCAAACTTTGAATGATCATTTCCCGGGAAGAGTGGAAGGCAAAATACTACCAGTAACTATATACAGTAGAATCCGCTTGACTGCACACCCAATTTGCCAGTGTATTTGGTGCAATTATCCGGCTGGTGCAATTATGCGAAATTGCCCAGCTGGACCGGTAGTACACTGTATCATACAGGAGGTGAATAGTTTATAAACCTCAGTGTGCTGTATGAACTTGTAAGTACGCATTCAGATATTATAAAGCTTTCGTTATACAGGTACAGTGCGGTAACACGGTACATCCTAGCCGCGGCGACTGTTGGAGGGCTTCTCTTACTTGCAGTCTTATACATTAGCTATGTATAAGACTGCAAGTAAGAGAAGCCCTCCAACAGTCGCCGCGGCTACGTAGATCCCACCTCTTGTTAGGGCCACATTTATGTATTAAAACAGTAAATTTCAAAATCCCAGGAAAGACATCTCAGGACACAGTGAGTGAAATCAGTAAGCGCCAGCAGCAGTATGTGAATATAGCGCTGCCGCGAACCTAAAACCGCCGACAACACGAACTTAAATACATTCACAGTAGTAAGACAGTGTACAGGTAGAGACCAATCTTTATTGAGTACAGCAGTCTGCCAAAACGCAACACCGCCTTTGGCAGGCGTGCGTCTCTTTATGGTGACGACACGCCCCGTGATCGCTATCAATGTGATTGTCAATGGAGACCACCTTCCTTTGTAAGTGAAAACAATATTGTGCCTCTACATAGGCACTTATCGTCTCATTACAGGTTTGCGATAGCAAAACCTGTTCTGTTTTTGCATCCAAGGATGGGGGCCGCCATGTTGGATGTGACCATTTTATTACAGGTTTGCGATAGCAAAACCTGTTCTGTTTTTGCTTCCAATGATGGGGGCCGCCATGTTGGATGTGACCATTTTATTACGAGGGGTGTTTTTTTGGTCGCTAATGTTGGGTGTGACCAATTTGACGGAGGGGTGTTTTTCTTGCTAGTTTTCTTTTTTTGACTTCTTGCTAATGTTTTTCTGGTTTTGGGTTGGGTGTGACCATTTTTACTGGAGGGATGTTTTTCTTTGCTAATGTGTGGGTGTGATAGATGGAAGTTATTAATGTGTTGGTGTTGTGACTTTGTCGTTGGTACAAATGGACACAAGGCCCACTGTACTAAAGGACGAGCAAGGTCCACTGAGCATCATGTTGTTGTGGTCTTGTCGAAAAGTAAGGGACGACAAGATCCCCAACGATAGAGGGTTAATATAGATTTGTTATTTAATGTGATGTTGGATTAGAAAGTGTTGGAATCGATAATATTGGGGGTGGTTTTTGTCGCTAACGTTGGTTCCCTATATTTTTCCTAGTTTTGGGTTAGGTGTGACCATTTTGACCGGAGGGGTGTTTTTTGCCACTCATTGTAGGTGTAAGAGATGAATGTTATTAGTGTGGTGGTGTTGTGACCTTGCCGTTGGCACAAATGGACACAAGGCCCACTGTACTAAAGGACGAGCAAGGTCCACTGAGCATCATGTTGTTGTGGTCTTGTCGAAAAGTAAGGGACGACAAGATCCCCAACGATAGAGGGTTAATATAGATTTGTTATTTAATGTGATGTTCGATTAGAAAGTGTTGGAATCGATAATATTGGGGGTGGTTTTTGTCGCTAATGTTGGTTCCCTATATATTTCCTAGTTTCGGGCTAGGTGTGACCATTTTGATTGGAGGGGTGGTTTTTGCCATTAATTTTAGGTGTAAGAGATGAATGTTATTAGTGTGGTGGTGTTGTGACCTTGCCGTTGGCACAAATGGACACAAGGCCCACTGTACTAAAGGACGAGCAAGGTCCACTGAGCATCATGTTGTTGTGGTCTTGTCGAAAAGTAAGGGACGACAAGATCCCCAACGATAGAGGGTTAATATAGATTTGTTATTTAATGTGATGTTCGATTAGAAAGTGTTGGAATCGATAATATTGGGGGTGGTTTTTGTCGCTAATGTTGGTTCCCTATATATTTCCTAGTTTCGGGCTAGGTGTGACCATTTTGATTGGAGGGGTGGTTTTTGCCACTAATTTTAGGTGTAAGAGATGAATGTTATTAGTGTGGTGGTGTTGTGACCTTGCCGTTGGCACAAATGGACACAAGGCCCACTGTACTAAAGGACGAGCAAGGTCCACTGAGCATCATGTTGTTGTGGTCTTGTCGAAAAGTAAGGGACGACAAGATCCCCAACGATAGAGGGTTAATATAGATTTGTTATTTAATGTGATGTTCGATTAGAAAGTGTTGGAATCGATAATATTGGGGGTGGTTTTTGTCGCTAATGTTGGTTCCCTATATATTTCCTAGTTTCGGGCTAGGTGTGACCATTTTGATTGGAGGGGTGGTTTTTGCCACTAATTTTAGGTGTAAGAGATGAATGTTATTAGTGTGGTGGTGTTGTGACCTTGCCGTTGGCACAAATGGACACAAGGCCCACTGTACTAAAGGACGAGCAAGGTCCACTGAGCATCATGTTGTTGTGGTCTTGTCGAAAAGTAAAGGACGACAAGATCCCCAACGATAGAGGGTTAATATAGATTTGTTATTTAATGTGATGTTGGATTAGAAAGTGTTGGAATCGATAATATTGGGGGTGGTTTTTGTCGCTAACGTTGGTTCCCTATATATATTACCTAGTTTCGGGTTAGGTGTGACCATTTTAACCGGAGGGGTGGTTTTTGCCACTAATTTTAGGTGTAAGAGATGAATGTTATTAGTGTGGTGGTGTTGTGACCTTGCCGTTGGCACAAATGGACACAAGGCCCACTGTACTAAAGGACGAGCAAGGTCCACTGAGCATCATGTTGTTGTGGTCTCGTCGAAAAGTAAGGGACGACAAGATCCCCAACGATAGAGGGTTAATATGGATTTGTTATTTAATGTGATGTTCGATTAGAAATTGTTGGAGTCAGTAATATTGGGCGTGATTGATCGGAGGGATGGTTTTTGTTGCTAATGTTAGTTTACGACCACATCAACGATAAAGAAATGACACAGAAACAAGGATTCCCGCACACTTAGCAAGGTGCACACTTACCGTCATAAAACTGACTGATTGTGACTTCATAATGTTGGCTTATAACTACGATCCTTACTGAAGGTCCCTATTGCTCTTTTGACCTAAACTTCATTGCCTTTGAAATCTATTGTCTTTATACTGTCTAACTCTACTCACAGCATTGATTACTTTATCTCTTTGCTGCAGTTCACTTAAACAAACGAATAACCGTCAAAGACGTCAAAGAATGATAATTATGGCACAACAATAGCAGACTAATTTTACAGTAACCGTTCCAAGTTTGGTAAGGAGTTGCACTGTAACTTCCTGGACATAAGTGACGGAGTGAAATGTTACTGCAGCTTGCAATTGCATACACATTCGTATGGGGTTTCCACCATTCGTACATCCCGTTTGATTTGAGCTGTCGTCGGTCAGGTTAATCACTTGTATTTTCTTTGATATACATACAAAATCAGCCGATAAAATTTGCACACTGAAATAAACAATAGTATAGACAATACGTATTCGCTTAGATGAAATAACGTGGACAACATGTGCACGTCAGTGTGTGAATTCTCAAAATCGTGTCAGCTTTTCTCTGGCTGTAACAGCGCAATCATTTGGCTGCACATGGCTCTGATGCTGGTCCGGAATCCCCCCTCCCCCGTGGCCTTCCTCCTTCATGTTCTTGGCGACTCTAGAAGTAGATGGTTGATTCTGTGGAGAATTTGAACATAAATATGGATGGCATTGTGTCTTGGGACAAAGGAAATATTTTGATGAACCTTCGTGGTCTGAGAGAGTTGAATAAATTGATGTTAGGATTTCTACGGTTTAAAGAAAATATTAATCTGATTTAGTACACCCATGTGACACACTTACTTACTCTAAGTCTTCCTATAGTATGTATGGCAAGCCGGAGACATGAAATGTAATGATTCATGTCAAATAGTTTCCTATAGTTGAAAGTTGACGATGCTGTCTCATGAGCAGTTTCAAAAATAGTCAAAATCTGATCAACAACAAAAATCTACACAGGTAAGACGAATGAAAGTTACATAGTATATGCAGACGATATATGAACTGTTTTGCATTATTTATGCAAATTGGTCATTCATTTGAAAAATCAACATTTAGTTATGCATGTTCTTAATTGACATATCCAAAATATGTGTGGAGACTTACGTTTTCTCTAAAGCCCATATATATATGTCCCCTAGAGGCCTGGTGTGCCCCAGTTTTGGGACAGAAATAGTCAGGATTAAAAACGGGGTTATCTAAGCCAATTAATTGAATACGGACGTGAGAATTGCCGGTACAGTTATCTGAAAAGTGACATTTCCATAAATTGTATGAGATTGGGTCATGCATACAGACTGCCGACCTGAACAGGATGTTTCTCTTCATCTGGATTACACATATGACAACATTTACGGATCAAAAGAAAAAATAAAGATGATTTGTTCATTTTTAGTATGAATTATGCAAAATAACGTTTGGATTTGTCTTTTTTCGATATCAAGCGATGTCCGTATTTAAAACCCTATAATGAATGCATATGATTTATGAACTGTTTTTGCATTATTTTCATTTGTAAAATTAACATTTAGTTTTGCATGTTCTTGATTGACGTATCCAAAATATGTGTTGTACAGGTGCTGTTGTGCGTCGTTTGGAGACTTACGTTTTCTCTATAAACCATGTCCCCTAGGCCTTAAGGTCTGGTGTGTCCCAGTTTTGCGACAGAAATAGCTGTGAGAATAAACAAAAAGGGGTTATCTAGGTCAATTCATTGAATGTGGACGAGATAATTGCTAGCACAGTGATATCTGAAAAGTGACATTTCCATGAACTGAATGATATTGAGTCATACAGATTGACGAATTGAATGGGAAAAGATATTGGATATCCCATGTTGTTTCTCTTCATCTGGATTACACATGGGACAACATTCACGGATCAAAAGAGCAATACAATACAATACAATACATTTTTAGTACGAATTATACAAAGCAACGTCTACTTTTGTATTAAAAAAACTTGTGTTTCCCAGTTTTGGGACAAAAGAAGTCGTGAGAATAAACAAAAAGGGGACGGGGACGGATACACACACGCACGACTGCTGTGAAAAACATAAACTTATCTGCAAAATTAATAAAGCGAGTCCCAAGTACCTTACCTGAGCTCCTTAGTTCCTCCCGCGCTTTTGTCGCACATCGGTCTGCCTTTTTCCACCTATATCGGTTACTTGATTGTATTACGTACCTTCGTTTTCCGCTCGTGATCTCTTAACTTCTGCTCTTCAGATGCTGGCTTTGGCTACTTCTTTCTCACCATGTTGTCATGAGAAGTTAGAACTCTCTATAATCGCTAAAAATGAGTTGTATAATGGTTCACATGAAGATACAAGATTGTCATTATAAAGTAATGAGGTTTAAATTGGGAAGGGAAATATTATGTTTAAGAGTTATATTGTAGTATTGTAAGTATAAACGTGCTTTGTAGGTTAGCAGTAGTATTAATGTACAATATTGTAATATAATTATACATGTTATATAAGGTTGTTACATTTTCAATGTTGTATATGGATTATATTATTCAAATTATATAATGGCATAACGATAAAAATAAGATTGGGTATAATGGTATACAAGAAGTAAGTTGTAAGATTGTCATTATAAGGTAATAAGATTTAATTTGGGGGAAAATTAAGTATGATAGTTATATTGTCATATTGAAAGTATAAACGTGATTTTAAGTAAAGGAGTAGTATCAATGTATCCAAATAGCATATCTAATTCATTACAATGTTTTTTGTACGATTAATCGGAAGAGTATATAACAATATTATAAGAAGAATTGTAAATGACATAACGGAATGACATAACAGTGCGTTCATGCTATCAAGCTTACCGGCAGTATGTATGTATAGATTTATATGTTAAGTTAACATATACATATTGGATCCAAAAATTCACCATTTAAATGCTTCATATAAAATAAATGTAGAAAATATTAAATGTAATAGATATTTACTTGTATATGTCTAGAAGTTATATTGTAAGAAAGAGTATAATGCTATGATATGATTATTGAATAAGGAGTATAAGACGAAATTACATAATTGTAGAACTATATTAACTTAATACGTGTTATACAAAAAATGTTAGTTATAATTGAAGGTCTATATCAGTAACATACTGATTGATGTGACTTGTGTATCACAGTAACGTATGTAACCAAAATTAGTCGATTTATTTTGTAACGCAGGTATAGCCTTAATGTTCAATCTATACATTAATCTAAACAATGTTTGGCATATATATGTTGACAGTTATCACAGTACTATGTTTTTTCGATGTTAAGTATCATGACAGTAGACGTCTTAGCTGAACATGGTGCATTATAGTTGAAACGGTTGTATATTATATTGATATATGTTGTATGAACATACAATCATTTTTATTGATTCATGTATTTTTTCTGAACAGTAATTGAATGCGAATTGTTTAGTCCTGTAGGGACAATGGTGTTCGGTGTTAAACTAAGAAGATGTGTGTATGTGATGTTTCATGTGTATGTAGTTGCACAGCGTTGATAATATTTTGCAGGGTTATTGCTATTATGGCTATGGTGTGGCGTTCTTGTCGATGCATTTTGTTATTTTGTCACATATAATGTTGTTGTCATTTTTTGACAAGTGAAATATGGACGTTTGCCATTTGTCTGTTACCTGATTGAAGAGGTGTGTTTTTTCATAGCTGTCAAGTGCGTCAAATGTGTCTGGGTCGATGTTGAGGAGTTGTTGTGCTACGCTATCAAAAGCAGTGACCCAGATTTCTTCTTGGCCGTCAGTTAGCAATATTTGAAGACGGTAAGCACTTTTGGTAACATGACAAATTTTGTCGCAGTTATTGCATGTGTATTTTCCAGGTGATGTTTCTGTTAAGGCTTGTTGGCATGTGGGATTCAGACACATTTTGTAGGTAGCTTTCGTTCCTGAAATTGCTAATATATCTACAGGTATGCTACCTTTGGTTTTGCCCATTGTCATCATTTCTGTAATGGACATGTGGTTGTAGACTGCTTCGTCTTTGGTGGTCATCAACGGTGTGATTTTGTCATGCGGTATGTTCCTCATTTTGGTGGACAGTTCTTTAGATCTGTCATCTTTGTCGTCTATCATTAATGTTGTGTCTGTTGTAACGCTGAGCTGTGGGGCACCGTTGTAGATTGTCAGTTTTGCATGATTAAGGTGAAGTATTGTTCTGTCTACTTCATATGTGTCGGTTTTGTCTTCGGCGTCCCAAAATGTAACAGAAACAGATGTTTCTGTTTCATCAGCAATGTCCACCATTTCTCACATGAATGCGAGGGGCTGGGCGTTGCTGTCAAAGTGTGAATGGGGCGTGACATTAGGTGCTTTCACGTGTAAATTAGTTAATCAACAACTAAACAGTGGCACGCGTGGGGAGAGGAGTTTTTCACACCTTCTGTTAATTGTTGTCTGAATGCTAAATGATAGTCAAGTCACAGCGCAAAGCGTTGGTTATAATAACTTATATCGTTTGCAACGCATATTTTGCGAGCATATCTAAAAAAATGTTTAGCTTAATCAACGAAGAAAAGTGACGGGGGGAAAAAGCCACCTTCTAGCTCGCTTACAATGTTACCGTTCAATGATGGTGAATTACCATGCTTTGAAAGAAAGACTTCAAGTGTAAACGTGGGGCGTCTTGTAGTAGCGGAAGTGTGTATTTAAATACAGTATAGACGTCACATATAAACGTTGGGAAAAATCACAACACTTACCTTTTACATATTCTGTCAATTCAAATGTCTTCAAATCGTGTGTAAGGCAATTCACATTAATTTCACATGTAAAAAATGTGAATTTAATGTGATTCGCATATCACATTTTTTCACATTTCGCTTTTTTTGAACATCACATAAATTTCACATTTCTCCGCTTGCTAGCTGTTTTCACATCTTTTAACATTTTGCAGCAGACCGCGTTTCACATAACTTTCCCATGAAGTCACATTTTATAAAATGTGATTTGATATAACATTATTTCACATTTTCACCGAGAGCACGTTTCACATAAAATCACATAAATATAGGCAGCGGAAAAATGCACTGGTAGTCACATAACTTCACATAATGCGTTAACAGCAAACTTCACATTTAGATAACATATTTTCACATTTGAAGATGTGATTTTTCTAGACTTTTCAGGGTGAATGTGAAATAATGTGACTCAAAATAATAACATTTTTTCACATTTTAGTGTCGCTCTTCAGAAATGTGACCTGAATGTTATTTTATGCTATAATCTGTCAACTTATGTGAAAAAATGTGATGCTGTTGGACCTCAAAATTTTTAACATTATATCACATTTTATCACATTTTCTTCAAATTTTGCCAAAAATTCACATAATTTTCACATTTATGCACCTAGTAGTGTATATAGAGTACGTGTGTACCCCTAGACCCTATTGGCGAAACATGCTGTATTTGCTCAGGGGCAAATGACCGCCTTTCTAGTGGTACAGTGTTTTAGTGTTCTAGGAATTGTACAGGAATGTGTCCACAGGAATTTCAGTCCACAGGAATGTTTGGAATGTTAGTCCCCAAGAAACTGTCCACACTCTGGAGGGAGTTCCTCAGGAACTGCAATGGTAGAAAGTTGGTCATGCAGGCCCTCTGGGTGGCAGATGTATATGATTGATAATCATAATGTGATAATGCTGACAAGTGATAACTTTCTAGCAATTGTATAAAATTGTATAAAACAGTTTATCGATAACCTCTGTACTCTACAAGAGACTATGTAGTATGAATGAGACTATATACTTATACAGGCTTGAGTTGAACTTCTACAAGCTTACAGTAGCAAGTAGTTTCTTATGTAGTAGATTTACAATGCATAGATTGCAACAGGTCAGTATATATGTATGGTACAATGTAGTTAAATGTTGTCCTTTTGCTACAGGGGTACTTTGCAGATATATATGTCGGATAGTAGTCTCTTTTCCTCTTTATATTCCGCATTCCAATGTTACTCAAGCCACTTTAAAGAGAAAGCAACTAAAATCTCTTGGGCCAAACTCTTACCATTTATACAATGCGAGTTGATTTATTAGAGCAATTTCATACTTAGGCCACAGCAAGTAAATTTTATGGATGACAGACTCCAAAACTAATGAGATAGGGCTGGAAAAAAACAAGGCGGGAAAAAAATTCCTATATTTTCAAATTTTGAGATCATAAATCTTGTTAAAGAAGAATTGAGGCGACAAAATATGATATCATGACCAACAGGTCTTTTATTCTTCATATATAATATAAAACCTCCTTGATTCAACAGTAAACATGTCCGTTGTAGATGTGTATACATCTCAATAGACTAACTACAACAAATGCAAAATATGAAGCAACTACATTTGTACACTGGGTATTGATATGCGATGAAACACCTTGTGTAGCGATGAAACACCAGCTCAATTAACTAGAACCAAGGACAATATATAATGTCCTTGCTAGAACAAATGCAGAAAACAGCTTGTTATACCATCATGGGCAGGAACTACACTGGGTATTCATATGCAATGAAACACCTTAGACTGTCAACATTAAACTGTCATTGAAGATGTGTATACAGCTCAGTTAACTAGAACAAATGCAGAAATCAGCTTGTTATTCCATCATGGGCAGGAACTGCACTGCGTAATTATATGCATATGCATTGAAACACCTTAGACTGTCAACGTTTACGACATATTTGCCAATTTTTGGCATGTTGACCACCGTCGGAGGGCAATGAACTTTCTTGTGTGTTTTTTTCGAAATCAGGCGAAAATTAATGAGCGCGCTGATGTCATCCATAAAAATTACTTGCTGTGGCCTTAAGTAAATTCCCATTTTAGATACCTGAATAGCAAAGAGAAATTTATATTTCTTACAGCCTTCGATAAACCAACTCTAACTAATGATTCAGCCTCTTACTGTCCTACATTTATACAATTACCAAGAAACGAGAGGAAGTCGAAAATACTAGAATACTAGAGTATGCTGAATGTTTATATACTCATCAATATGTATATAGTTGTTAACATGTGACCTGTGCTTAGCCCAGTGGGGCAAACATGTACAATAAAGGTCTTCATTCAATATTAAGCAAGAGCATAGAACTACAGTGGGAGCAGAGGCACGTCGTCTCCATTTCCATACCACTGGTCATCTATTTCAACAATCTCATCTTCTTGTTCCGGATTGTTCCTATCCGGATCCGGATCTCCTGCCGGCAGCTCCGGAATGCCCAGAGGTTGTAACTGCCGTTGAGGCTCTGGGTCCCGAGGTAAAGGATCACCAAGAGCTGCTCGCAGTCTCCTCCAGAACAGCCTCCGGTCTTGCGGGTCATCATCAGGCCACGTCAAGTACGTGTCTCTTTGCATTACAGCGTTCAGGTGCCGGAACTGCTTGAGCAGTCTGTCGGGAATCCTTTCAAGAAACACCAGGATGAGACGCCTCCCTCCCCCCTCCTCAAACATATGGTACTGTGCCATCTGGAACTCGTACTCGCACCATTTGCTCCTCAGGAAGTTCCTGGTGATGAGGCAGACGGTTCTCCGGCTGTTTTCCACGGCATCCGCGATGTTTTCCACGATGGGAGCACCGACTGCAAAGTCCCTGTCGTGTATGACCAGGCTGTAGTCAGGTTCCAGATTCTCTATTGCTTCATGTACAACCCACATGACGTCCCGGTTGTTGTAGGCAATGAAGGCATCGTGTGTGTATCTTGCCGGTTCCTGGTTCTCTACTTCGCCAATTCTTGGTCGCCTCCAATTGGCCCATACCCAGAGGTAGTAGCGCACACGGCCGATGTTGTAGTTGAGCAGGAAAATTGTCATCATGGCGACGAAGATACCCGAAGAGGCGAGAACACAAGCCAGGAGTCGGTTTGGCCGGAATCCATGACTACAGTCCATGTTAAAGAATGTGCTTTCTGTTGGCTCCTTTTTGGCGTTACTTTGTCCTTTCTCTGTCAACCCCTCTATCAAACTTAACCCACGAAGTTTGGATGGCCGTGAACATGTGTAACCTTTATAAGGGAAAGGGTTGTGCCAGTTTATCACTCTGTCGTATTTTTCCTGGGCAAAGTCAACAAACCACTTCAAGCTACAATCGCACAGAACTGGATTGTCCGAAACGTCGAGAGTCTCTACCCGTTTGAAGAGTGGATCCAGTGCAGTTTGGCCTAACACAGCTAACCGGTTGCTGGTTAGAATTATTTCCCTCAACCGATACAGATAGTGAAATGCGTCCCCAATCACCGCTATCCTGTTCGCTGCCAGATTTAGATGCGTGAGGTTGTCCAAATCGTCCAATGTCAAAACTGTTACATTTTGTATTTGGTTGTTGCTGAGATCCAGGAATTCCAGCCGCGATAGTCCACGGAAGGCAGATGGTCTAACTGCACTGATTTCGTTTTGACTGAGATCCAGAAATATCAGTTGGACCAACCGTTTGAAGTCTCCTGTCCCAATAACATTTATATGATTATGAGAAAGAGTCAATGTTTTCAGCTTTTTCAGTCCTCTTATAAATGTCCCATCAATACTTGTAAAAGCATTGTTGTCCAGCCGGAGCGTTTCTAAACTTGGCGATGTCAATGCATAGTACGCAATAGATTTGATGTTATTGTGAGAAAGGTCGAGATACCGTAAACGTTTGATGGAGAAGACATAACCACTGAGAACTTCTATACTGTTGTGCTGCAAATCAAGCACGGTGATGTTGCCAGGTAAGCATCCGCCGGCAACTCGCTCCAACCTATTATAACTCAAGTTCAGATGGTGAACACGTTTTACACCTTTAAAGTTAAACGATATTTGACCGGTAGAGAAGCGTCCCGGTTGACATAGAACTAGCTGAGTTGGACTTGAATCATCGTCGTTGTTTAACTTATTGTGACTCAGATCTAGATATTCCAAGGTTTCTGGAAGCTGAGCTAGAGAGATTTCCAAGTTGTTATGGCTGAGATCGAGGTTATGGAGAGATGACAGTCCTTCAAACGCGTCTTGTGTTAAGGTATGGATGAAGTCGTGACTTAGATTGAGATGAGTGAGTGATGATAAACCATTGAACGTGCTGTTCTGTAAAGATCTTAAGGCGCCCCACGATATCAGATGCAGCCTCTGCAAATGTGAGAAGCTTCTAAAGGAGTTGGCTTGGATGGATTTAGCGTCAGGTATAACAATAGACAGGGCTTTTAAGTCTTCCATACCTTTCAGTGCAGCTAGAGTGTCGTGTGTTATCGTCCCGACCCCGTCCACTCTAAATGTCAATTCCTTTAGCTGAGTGTATTGAAGTTCAGGAAGCACGTCCACGATGGAGGAAAATGGGATCCAGACGGGAAATTCCAATGTCTGTAGATGGGTGAGTGACTTCAGCAGGCCATGCTCTATAACCAGGTTACCAAATAACGTGTGGATGTGTAAGCATTTTAGAGTCGATACCAGTGGCAGGAACATTTGCACATTCAAATCAACTTCATGATACCCATACGAACGTATGTGTATGGTCTCCAACCTTGACATGTTCCTGAATACGGGTCCGAAGTAGAGATCACTCGGCCTGAAACCAACGACATGCAATGTTTTAAGTCTGTACAGTGGTGCCCACAGTAGGCGTCTTTGTAAGAATCCCCTTCCGCTGTGGATCCTTTCCATTGTTGTATTTCTGCTCTCCAATGCTGGGCCTATTTCTGCGATAGCTAGGTTTTCCAATGAAGTCAAAGAATCGAAAATGTGGTCAGGCAAGTTATTGATATTTCTCACGCTGATATACAGATATTTCAGCTTGGATAAACCTTTGAACACTGCATCACTGACGACACCGATTAAAGTCACACCATCCAGATATTTCAGGTTTCGAAGATGTTGGAAAGGTCCATTTTGAATGGTAAATTTGTCCAATGTCGCAGTCATATGTAACTGTTCCAAGTTCTCCAATCCAGTGAAAGCACCAACCTCAGTATCGGTGTTCTGGAGATCATCTGAGGTTAGGTCTAGGTACCGTAGGTTTCTTAACTCATTGAACGAGCCGTTGTAGAGTTTCGCGATGTTGTTTCCGCGTAAATCCAAGTGTCGTAGAGTCTTTAACCCTGGAAAGGAATCCTTGTACAGTTCAGTGATGTTGTTCCAACTCAGATCTAAGGTGATGACCGTGTCGGGGATGTCCGGGGGTGCTTGGGTTAGAGTGACACGGCTTGGATTTTCCCTCCCCAACACCAATAATTCCTCCCCTCTACACACCACAGTTGTTGAGTTCCAGATCTGACACACGGGTGGGAGGAGTTGACCTCTAACTCGCCCATGTCGAGTTATCAACACTGAAATCACAGCTATAAAGCAGACAGCGACAATAGCAACTTTAGACTTTTTAGACTCCATGCTCAGTCGATCAACTGGTGTTTCTCTTTGGTTCTTTCCGTAATGGCGCTGTGAGAATAAAACACATATATAATGAACTTCCGTCAGAGAAGCATCGCAAAGCACCAACACAAATCGCTTACGTTACGCTTGGACACATATGAAGGAATGGCGGTTTTTTTGCTCACCTTAGAACTAGTAAGAATATAGCATTTTTCGCCCTTAGTTTCTAAAACCTACAGATTCTATATCAATATACATGCTGTAGTCACAAGGTTTGCCACCAGCAATACTGATTTTCAACTTACTCTCGTGGAAACATAGTAGGTTCGCCGTGCGTCACATTGAGCCAGTCTTGCCACCGAAAACAAGCGCTTCAAGTTCTTGAACGCATTCACCCGAGTCCTCGAAGCTTCCAACGTAAACATGGCCAACGTCATCATGGTGTTAGGTGTCTGTTTGTACGTGATACCATACACACGAGAGTGCTACAGGCGCTATGAGTGTGCTTTGTTGAAATTGCTTACAAGGGGGTCCTATTTCAGAGACAACAATCAGACGTTTAATTAAGAGGGCTAAGGGTACTATTCTCCAAGCAGAGGTTTCTCTGGACTCAGTCTGGAGGGAGAGAACCATTAAAAATCGCGGCTACTCTCGACCTAAACCTCTGCTTGGAGAATACAGGGGTGCCCCGGGCTTCCCGTTGAATATATTACACTGTCATGACATTTCCGTGAGGGCAGGTTTGCTTTCACTGGCTTTGCATGTATAAATGTCAATAGAATAACACAGAAAAAAAATGAATGTACTTCTATGCTTACTGGTTTTCAGGGAGACCTTTGTTTGAAAAAAAAAAGGCAATTTCGTTTAGTAACAATCTATAAAGCATTTTTTCATGAACGTTTTATTGCACTAGCTCCATTAAAATGGTTTAGATATTTAGGAAGATCGCTGTAAAAAAATGAGCGATTGGCACGACTGGCATGGTCGTCATTACCTGCGTGAAGGAGGTTCACTTCCTACGGGGGTATTGCTGTTGATTGTGTCTGTGTGTTCGCAGCTATAACTGGGCGCTACCATAGTCCCCGACCCTCAGGCATGAGGATGGGACTAGTTAAAGGTAAGGTTCGCAGCTATATATAACTCAAGATCCCTTTGATGCATTTGTATGAACTTTGGCATGTCGTCTTCTAGTATGGGCGAGGTGCTACATGTTGATTTTGGGCACCGTAGCAACATTTCTAGGTAATGTAATATTACAGAACAACGTTAACACCCCCATCTTGAAGATGTGGTACAGCCCACAACTGGCGCCAGTAAGCTGGGGCCAATAACTACATGTAGTACCTACTCTCCAAGCAGAGGTTAGGATCCGGCTTGCTACACTTCCTTGGTTTAACACTGTCTAGTGTTACAATAAACAACTACCTGGACAAAAATGGAAACTGGTTTTAAGGGAATTGTTTTTCCTTGCAAAGAGAATATCAAACACCTTAGCTCACACCGCAAACTCCATCATCACTTTACAGAGGCTTGTGTCCTAAGGACTCTTGTTTGGACTAATGAAAAAACAGAAGTTCTGCTGCAGTACCAAGGTCACATACCAGGAGGCCCAAAATCAACCTTGACCTTAGTCTTGCCAACACCTACCCACATACCAAATATCATCAAAATCCATTCAGAGGTTCTTGAGTTATGCTGACTACAATAATCCGGAAACACAAACAGACAAACACACGCACACGCATACAGACACACAGACACACCCAAAAGTATATCTCCGTTTTAATATAGATAATAACCCCTAGCAGGGGAACTACAGTTGGCATATGAGGCCGTGTAAGTTTCTTTTTATTACCCGTACGTGAAAATTCCTAAACCCACCGTATTAGGCTATGGTATTATTACGAAAACCCCAAGCTAATGGCATCTATCTTATGCTGACATGTTCCATTCGAATAGATTTGAATTATCTCTTGTGCGGTTGCGGTGAGGTAACAAGATACAACCGTTTCATACAAATGTTAACTGAGCCCGACATATAAGTCGTTGATATCAGTGGGATATAGTTTTGAAAGTAAAAGAGACACAATTAAAATAAATCCATCGTCATCTCTTAAGAGAACTCAAGGCTTTATTAATTCCCGGACAAAACACCTTTTTTTTTCAAAACTGGACACCAAAACCAAGTTCATGCCTTGTTAAATCTACATTAACACCACAAAAGGTTACACAATTATAGATTGATAAAATAATTGGCAAAACAAAAGTTAGTACGTCATAAAAAGGGTCTGGCTAAAATAGTAACGTCATATCTGAACAGAGGGCTTTATCAATAACTTTCTCCCGGGCTAAACACCAACTTTTCCGACTGGACACCAAAACCAAGTTCATGCCTGATTAAATCTACATTAATACCACAACAGGTTATACAATTATAGATTAACCAATTCATTGGAAAAACAAAGTCAGTACGTCATAAAAATGGTCTGGCTAAAATAGTAACGTCATATATGAACATAAGGCTTTATCAATAGCTTTCTCCCGGGCTAAACACCAACTTTTCCGACTGGATATCAAAACCAAGTTCATGCCCTGTAAAATCTACATTAACACCACAAAAGGTTACACAATTATAGCTTAATAAAATAATTGGCAAAACAAAAGTTAGTACGTCATAATAAGGGTCTGGCTAAAATAGTAACGTCATTTCTGAACAGAGGGCTTTATCAATAACTTTCTCCCGAGCTGAACACCAACTTTTCCGACTGGACGCCAAAACCAAGTTCAAACCACCTGTACCACCGCATACCACTTATACCACGGGGCTCATGATCAGAAGAGCGCTCCCTTTTCTTTCAGTCGTCTCAGTATTAAAACCACTTGTACCACCGTATACCACTGGTGCCACGGGCCTCGTAAGAGCGCTGCCTTTTCCTTCGCTCGTCTCAATATAAAAGCCACCTGTACCACGGTTGAGGCACGTTGCAACCCCACGGGCCTCAAGAGAGCGCTGCCTTTTCCATCGCTCGTCTATAATCGGCACGCAGGTCGGCGTGTGTCTGCTGGGTACATTCACCCGCGATTTCGTGATGTCGACCCACGCATGTCGGGCAACATTTACGTGCGAGCAAGGGACATTCGTAGCGCCGGTAATCGGCACGCAGGTCGGCATGTCGCCGTGTGTCTGGGTGCATTCGCCCGCGATTTCGTGATGTCGACCCACACAAGTCGGGCAACATTTACGTGCGAGCAAGGGACATTCGTAGCGCCGGTAATCGGCACGCAGGTCGGCATGTCGCCGTGTATCTGGGTGCATTCTCCGGCGATTTCGTGATGTCTTACATGGAAGCTCCGCCGTTTTCCACCCGTCGACTCAAGGGCCGAAGAGGAGGGTAATTCTGCACACCGAGCTTTCATTATTACAAAGTGACATGCAGCATAGAAACTTTTACACGTCACAAGCCTCCCTGCATATCTGTAAACAAACTACTGTTTGCCGCTGTACCATGGTACCATGCCTGCGAGTTTCTGTTTGTAAATATGATAGCAAGTTATGTTAGCGTTAGTAACGGGCGCATTGCAGGTACTGTTAGTAAAACAAGTGACAACCATACTATTGTGTAACGAAGTTCATGGTTCAATTTTATCTAAAACTCCTGTTGAACTCTTTTGAACAAATTTTGCTAAAAATATCAATATTTTTTTTTTTGCTGGTTGCGAAAAATCTCTATTTTTTTTCAAGATTGTTTCATATCAATTTGAAGAAACAAATCTAGGACTTGTAAATGTTATTTTCAAAGTCCTTGTTGGAGACTCAATTCGTTTTAGAATGATCGCGAGGTTTTTGTATAAAGGTACAAATTGTAAACAAAAATCGTCCCGACCCCTGAGAGGCCAGGCATTTCATGTTCCACTCAACGCAGAGAAATCAAAACCAAAAGCACTTGCGCAAAAAAATGGTGTCCTTTTAAGCATTATTTAAAGGGTCTTTTTGTCTGGACGCTATTTTTACCCAGTGACAAGTTGCAACCCGTCGGCCCTAGCTACAGCAGCGTTTAGATGTTGCAGTTTTCCCCCAGTATGATAAACCTCAGACGTTATTCTAACTTAATGTGTTGAACATATGGCGGGCATCCACATAACGCTTATGTCTCATCCACGTGCTGAACACGTCAGATTGCCGTTTTGAAACCAGTGTGGCGGGAAGCGTGGGTCTGCATTTGGTTGGTATTTCATTTGTCACGTCATTCTTTCATCTCATATTCAATTTGATCATTGACCTGCTATCACAATGATAACCTTTATTCCCTATTCATGCCCTATCGGGCTTAGTACAGACATTCAGATACAAAACATGTGGTATATACCGGTAAAATACGAGAACGAGATAAAGAACGAGAATTTCATACTTGGCACTTGAAAGTTAGTGAAAGTGAACATAGTTGAATATATATATCATACAAATGATGATCTAATTTACATAATCCTTACATCGCCGGTGTGTGACAAAACGCCATGTGATGGGTCTTCAATCAATCAATCAATCAATCACATGGTTTTTATTGACAAACAAAACTCTGGCAGCCAAAGGCTGAATTGCGGCTTGTTTCACAAATACACCACCACAAATTAAAACATGTCCAGGTCCCAAGCACTCGTTAAGTTAAAACAATAGAAAACGTTCTTTGTCACGTACTTCCACATACGAATATACACTTTTAAAATATACATCATTATCATGCAATCTATCATCAACAACATTATCAATACATTTTACTTTTTGTGGTCGCCATTTTCCTTTCTACTGTTAACTAGGGTTGTCATATATGGTATGCTGCTTCTCTTATAGCGTTCAGTTCTGGGTTTTACTCGGTCGAGTTGTTTGCTAGAGCGCGTGGTTCGATCAGTCACATCCCCTCGCGTCCATGGTAGCCAATGCCTGAAGTCTGGTGACCGGAGGAGTTCCGTTGCGAAGTTCAGACAAAGGTGGTCTCGTCGCTGGTCTAGAGTAGGTATGTTCAGTACCCTACACGCCTCAGCGTATGAGTCGTGTATGCTGATCGGAGTATAATCCGACACGCCCGTTTTTGGATAAACTCGATCCTGCGCCGCTAGTGAGTGAGTCCAGGATGCCAGGCGGGCGCTGCATACTCACAACTAGGGCGAACAAATGTTGTGTAGCAGGTAAGTAGGTCATCCCTAGAGAGGTCGAACTGACAGAGTTGTTTCAGCATGAAGAGCTTTCGGTTGCCTTGTTTGACAGTGTGGTCGACGTGGATATTCCAACGGAGGTCGGCCTGGATGTGCAGGCCTAGTAGTTTTACTGACACCACCTCTTCTAGCTGTTCGCCGGCGATGAACAGTGATGGCAGCAGGGGAACTGTTTTCGTAAAGAACACAAACATGACCTTACACTTTCTAGGGTGAAGTCGCATTTTCCTGGATGATGCCCATTGGTCCAGGTTGTCAAGGTCAGTTTGGATGGTTGAGGCGTCCCCGGTCGCCCTGCTCTCTGCTAGGTTGAGATCATCGACAAACTTCCATCGCCTAGCCAGGGAGTTCTCACATGCACTGTTGATAAGGGCGAGGAATATCAGTGGGCCTAAAACAGTTCCTTGTGGAAGGCCACAGGTAGTTTCCATCCAGTCTGAGAAAGTTCCCTTGTACATCACTCTCTGTTTCCTAGCAAAGAGAAATGAACATATCCATACGGCAATGGAGCCTCTTAGACCTAGCTTCAGTAAGCTTGAGACAGCTAGGGTATGGTCCACCCTGTCAAATGCCTTTGCGAAATCCGTAGTAACCAATGTTGTTATTGTTCCCCGCTTATCAGCTGTTTTAGTCAGATGGTTGACTACATCTACAAGACAGTGTGTTGTCGAACGCTTGGGAAGGCACCCAAACTGGTCTCGGTCGATGTTGGACTTGATGTCAGCATATAGTTGTTTTGAGATAAAAGTCTCGGCTACCTTTGCCAGGGTGGGTGTCAGGGATATGGGCCTTAGCTCACTGATCGACGGCGGGCGTGTTTCAGGCAGTGGTACGATGTTTGCCTGTTTCCATTGATCAGGGACGACCCCCTCTGACAGGGAGGCGTTCAGTATGGACGCTACTTGAGTAGAGATCTCGTATGCAAAGTGCTTGATGACTCTATTTGGAATACCGTCCGGTCCTGCAGCTTTCTTCACTCTAACGTGCTGTAACTTGTTGTAAACTTCCCATGGTTGGATCTCTTCCAAAGGTCTCGCTGGAAGGAATGTGGGCAGCCTGGAATTGTCTAGTGGATCCAACGAGCAAGTTTCTGTACAGTGCCTCGTTTACAGCATTAGCGATAGCCTTGTTGTCCCCTGGTGGCACTCCTTCAACGTTAAGGGTTAGTCCTGATCCTGTTGTGTTGGTCATGGCCTTGATCTGCTGGTACCACTTTGATGGGTTTTCCTTCTTCATGGCTTTTACTTTATCTTTGTAGTAGCTTTTCTTTGCCTTTTTGATTTCCTGCTGGACTTTGTTGCGAAGTGACTTGTACCTGCCATGGTCATGGGCGTTAAAGGCCTGTTGTCGCTGTTGTATAAGGCTTTTGATCTTGGAACTGATCCATGGTTTGTCGTTAGAATAAAGTTTGATAGTCTTTGTAGGAAAATACTGGTCAATCTTCGTGTGCAGTGTCTGGTAAAAGGCGTCAGTCTTGGACTGTACATTTGTTTCTGACAGAACTTCGGTCCATTGGTGACTAATCAACCATCGGCCGAAGGATCTGATGCTGGAGTCGGGCATGGGTCTAACGACTTTTGACCTTGTTTCGGCTGTTCTGACTTGAGATTTGGGCTGTAGCTAGGCTTAGGATGTTGTGGTCGCTTGAGCCCAAGGGTGGTAGCAAAGAAGGCCGGAGGTACATGGATCCAAGGTTTGTGATCACTAAGTCCAAAGTGGCGTCCAGTCTTGTAGGCACATCTACGATTTGTTTGAGCTGGTTGCCCCGACAGAGGTCTTGGACGTCGGTGCGATTGAAATCCCCGGCGATGGGTATGCCTAAACACCTCACCCGACCTCATCCGACCTCACCCGACCTCATCCGAGTCTAAAATGCAGTGTATACGGGGCAGGGACATTATTTGACGTTCTGGATACGTTAAATATGCAATTATAAATGCAAAACAAGCAGCAAACTTGAAGTATTTACCAGTTTTTATAGGTAACGGGAGGTCAAGACGGCCGGCGCAATGAATACACAGTGCGTGCGTGTATTCGAGGCTGAAAAACTCTTTGTGTACAGTTATTGTGTACAGATACTGTGTACAGTTATTGTGTACAATTTCTATGAGTGGTTTGTGATGAAAATGTAATTAGTACCCACCGTCTTATCGTCCTGTCGGACAAAAATAAATAAAAAAGGTATGAAGAACTTCCCCATGTAGACCCCAACAGTGGCATGATCCAATATGGCGGCCAGAAATCTTCTATCATGGAAACGAGCGAATAACTTATAAAAACTGGTAAATACTTAGAGTTTGCTGCTTGTTTTGCATTCATAATTGCATATTTAACGTATCCAGAACGTCAAATAATGTCCCTACCCCGTATACACTGCATTTTAGACTCGGATGAGGTCGGGTGAGGTCGGTTGAGGTGTTTAGGCATACCGCGATTGAAATCCCCGGCGATACATATTCCAGCATTAGGAGTCGCCGATCTTATGTGATCAACCACGGCACACAGGTGTTCAGCCAAGGCGCCGGTATGTGGGGATCCCGGAGGGATGTACACGGCACAAACTGATATGTGGGGCACTTCCCGGGGAAGGCGAGTGGGGCGTGTTTTAATCCACAGGGATTCCAGATCATTTGGTACGGTGGTATCAATAGCAGTAGCATATATATATTGTTGCGCACGTAGATTGCGACTCCTCCCCCAGTTCTGCATTTGCGCGGCTTGGAGAAAAGATGGAAGCCATCAATGTCCCATTGTGCATCTGGCAACTCTGCATCGAACCACGTTTCAGAGACGATAGCGATGTGAACGTTATTTGCGAATAAGATAACTTGGAATTCATCCATCTTATTACGCAGTGAACGGGCATTACATACCAGAATGTTCGGCATGGGAAATGGCTTGATGTAGTTATTGTCACTTACCGCAGCCAATGGTGGATCTTCGTTTCTGATTACATTGACGCTGGCCAAGTAATGAATCAGTAATGGTGGCGCCTTGATCTGCATGTGAACGAAGTATCAGACTTTTGAAAGGAAGAGGGGCGATGGCCCAAGACTGTGGAGATCTTACGTAGTCTGTATCTCCCTGCCTTTGTCCCCCGTGGTCTTGTAAGCATCTTGAGGACCCCGATGTTGCGCAGACTTTCCTTAGTCTGGGGATCAATCCGGGGGGGGGGGGGGGGGCGCACATCTCAGGTTCCGGAGAAAATCCATGGAATACCGACGGATGCTGAGCGATGCCATTGATCCCAGTGGTCCGCAGGCAGTCATCGTAAGTGACAGTCGATTTGTACCACGACAGTTCTCCCAGTAGTTATCTTAAGCGATCCACAGACAGTAGTATTCACAGTAACATATATACTGCACTTAGTCCGAAAATAAAGCAGTTAAAGACACAAAACGACTCTCAGGGGGCAGAGGTGTAAAAATCCGCGGCTGCCCCAAGGAGCGCCACCTATCTTACCTTCCATCGTTCAATGGTACTTGGTTCAACACTGTGTCGCACACCATGAAGACCTTATATGGCAAGACCTTCCAAATTTGTTGTTCAGCCTTTGCCTTATATGGCAATGGAGCAAGAAAAGCCAGGCAGGCTTGATTTGCATGACACATATGCGACCGCATGTAACCGCTACAACTGTTTGGAAATATATTTTTTTTCTGATGGGAAAAGCTTAACACACATTACACTTTTATAGGAGGATTTTTGGGGGCCAAGACAACATTGTGGCGAGATGAGTCAAGGCAACAAGCAAGGCAAAAATGCAATTGGATCTTGAACAAATTCGTTGCGTCCATGCTTGTATTGCCATGCTTGAATTGTGGTTTCGGACTTCAATATCCTGAAAAATGGCCATATTACATCTATGCCACACAATTGCACAAGAAGAAACTGATTGCCTAAAATGCCAATTTAAAAGAAAATTGTATTGTTTCTGGCCCCCAGTTCACACAGCATATTATGAAGAGCTATAAGTTGCATGTTGTTGCTAACTTCTAGAGTAAAGTATCATGGCACAGAAGCATGCTTTTCGATTTGGCTCCACCCTTGAAAATATTAAGTACATACTCAAGGTCCACCATACCAAGTTTCATGCTTTTACCACAATTTGAACAATTCTAGCTATATTTTGCACCAATCGCCTAGACTATAAGGGATGATTCTCATCATGCATCACACCCCATGCGTCTTCATGAAGGGGCACCACTACTTTTATAAATGATTCATTTATCTGTTCATCTGTGACAAATTTGGTTGATTTTGTATGTGGTCTCTTACAAATAACACCCGCTTCTGGGGTTGTGTATGCTGTTGGGTTTGTGGCGACGCCTCCGGGGCGAGCCTAATGGTATATATATATATATCTGTATCTATATATCTGTATCTATATATTTGTATCTATATATCTATCTATATATATATACATATATATATATATATATACATATATGTGGTGGATAGCTCTTTGTTTGGGAAATAGGTCCTGTACTGCTGTAGATTTGACCCCCCCTGCGCTTTTTTTAAAAACAAAACTGCAGGAGCTGATTTTGTCTCAAACTTTGAAAGGGAATAACACAAGAAGGGGCAGATGGATTGTCATGATTTTTGGTATGTAGGTAGTTTAAGTGATTATTTACATAATCATATGCCAATTATGCGAATCAATCTCTAATTTGCATAATCAATAAGGAAAGTTTATGAATCAGCTGGATTCCATTATGGTTCCGGGGCGGAGTTCATTTCTGACCAGGGTTGGGGTCAGGGCGTTGTAATCTGCCTGAAGTGCGTGGTCGTCACCCTGCCCCCTATTGCTTGATCGTTATAGCTGTGCATAAATATTTTGAATCTTCTGAAGAGCCAGTGAGTTGGTTCGCCATCAAAGCCTTTTTTGTATTAGTCCCTCGCAACAGTGATTCGGTTTCTTCGCCTGATGACCCAAATAGCAGCGTTTTTTATGCATTTTCACTGAATTTGCATCATTGGAGATTGCGAAAAAGTTATGTCATGACTTTTTAATTTCTTTTTATCTTTCAGAGACAGGAAGTATTGCACTTTTCCAGCATATATGCTGTTACCCCAGGAAAACTCGTTTTTGTCAAGCAGCTTCGACCAAAAAAGTGTAAAAAAATTATAATTTTCGTATCCAAAATTTACATTTTACTATGGTTTCCACCCAAAATAAAGGGGCAACAGACGATACAAAAAATCACATCGGAAAGTACAAGCAAACCGCTTTTCGCCGAAATCATCAGATTTTCCGTCCTACTTTTCTTGGCAGAGTGTCAGCCTACATATTAAATGGTAAAAGAAACTCCGGTCCGAGACCTTATGTAATTGAGAAAGATGAATATCGATAGATATGATTTATGAAAATCAATACCTAATTTGCATAATTAATGACAAAGCACTATAAATCTATAGTGTTTACCATGATATGATGAGCATTTCATTCTTGCAACATTTGGTATTAGACATAAATATTGCATATGAGGGTCTCATTTACATAAGTTATGAGGAAATGATACAATGTCCTGGAGGAAATGGTACAATGTCCTTTTTTGTGCAGACAAGACTTTCAAAGTACATTGGACAACTTGTGTTATTTGGGTAGAGAAGGTGATCAACTGATATAATTTATGCAAGTGAGGTCCTTATTTGCATGTGGGCTAAAAAACGAAAACATTAACAAAGACCACCGTCGCCATGGCAATGTCTTTTTACATTACCAATCTTGTTTAACAAGGTTTTTTTCTTAGTGCCCTCTGCAATAGATAAGAATCTGATGCACACATTCCTCCTATGTTAGGTAGGGTGCTTCTGTAGTAATCTGTACATTATGCAACTACCAATTCAAGTTCTAGAGTACTGGGAACAACAGACAAGAGGAATTCAGAGGGATGAGTGAATCAATGGGAGAAAGAAGGAATCCCCACACATACAACATACAGTGTTCGAAACTTAAGACCAAGTTTATTCCATAAAAAGTTATCCCTGCTTATAGTGCTTGGTATACTTCTTGTAAACTCGGGGTTCATCCATTTTCAATAATTCTTACACACCACATAAAGATAAAACTGCAGGATTTGCCAGTGGTTCTTATATATTTACACTAACAAAACAAAGCGCTAAATACAATATGACCATTAAGTACATGATCTTTTCCTGCATCACATTGAGCCAGTTTTACCAAAAATGTAAATCTGCATTTCTCTTTGCAGTTGTTGCTGTGAATGTACAAGGCATCTATAGGTGTATATAAATTGAATATTGTCTGCTCGAAAATTTGATGTTTGCCAGACTCTAACGTAGATAAAAATCTCTGGGTATATACCAAGTTGATATGATTTTATTGCAATGGTGGAACTTATACCCATGTCATGTTACCTGCTATGATTATGTTTAGAATAATTGCTTCAAAATTATCATAAATGTGCTGGCTAGGTAATACTGTAGATATACATACAAAGGATATGAAGCTGTGATAATAAAACTTGCTCATATTCTACAGGCAGCACCAAACGTAATAATAGCAAGTCAGCCAGAAATACCATGGAAACATCTATAATGCACAAAGACATGGTTTCATCAATACGAAAGCAATGTTAAATGTAGACTAGTACATATATATGCTTTCAGAATCCAGGGAGAGAAGTTTGTCAGTTTTGCTCATACAGATATCCCTGTATGCAAAATTGCTTTGAAGTAAAGTGGGCATACAATATCCCTGTTCAACAACCACCTTAAAGATACGGGTTGATCTAGATCTGCTGTTGACCAAGGTGCATAGTGCAACATAATCCTGTCTGTATGGCCATGCAGAAAAACTAGAACTATATAATTATGTGAACATCTATAGCTACCAGCTTGTATTTAGCAGATACAGATGTAGTTAGGTATTGTTTGTTGCATTAAATTAGAGACAGCATGGTAAAATATATAACATTACATGCATTAGTGGTGTTATTGCTTTATTTCTAGTTTTCTCTACTTCTGCATATTGCAGAGGCTGTGTGATCAGAACAACCCCATGTCCTTCTTCAGGTTGGTCTGTTTCCATAGTGGCAGCAGGTAGAACTCCTCCCTAGTCATACCCAGGACCCTCTGCAACAATAACAATAACAACAACATCAACAACATACACACATTTGTACAACAGGTACATGCATGCATTTGCCATAGGCATCTGAAATTTAAATTTGGGCCACAATAATGACTATTAAAAGTATACATAGCTCTGCTCTACTACAGTAATTGTGATTATCAATTTGATCTGTTGAGACTTACGAAACTGATTGCATCAAGATGTATGTATGTACATGTATGTATGTATGTATGTATGTACATGTATGTATGTATGTATGTATGTATGTATGTATGTATGTATGTATGTATGTATGTATGTATGTATGTATGTATGTATGTATGTATGTATGTATGTATGTATGTATGTATGTATGTATGTATGTATGTATGTATGTATGTATGTACAGGGCTCGAAATAGTGGGTGCATGTGCACCTGTGTGCACCCAAAATTGGAGCTGTGCACCTAATTTTTGACTGTGGGTGCACCAGTGCACCTAGATATTTTTGTAGGCTATAAGGTAAAGGTACACTAGTATGCAGAATATTCTTGAAATGTAAGTATCAGAAAAAGCAATATAATTATAACCTTTTGTTACAGTTGATGTATTACTCTTTTGAAATTTTGAAGTTAGCTATAGAATTATAGATTGAAGTTCTAAAGAGCATTAAACTTTGTGATAATGTTTTGCTGACATTCAACTTTAATTTATGGTGCACCCAAAAGTATTTTTGTGCACCTAATTTTTTTGGTTGGGTGCACCAGTGCACCTATTTCCAAAAATGAATTTCGAGCCCTGATGTATGTATGTATGTATGTATGTATGATTGTATGTATGTATGTATGTATGTATGTATGTATGATTCTATGTATGTATGTATGTATGTATGATTCTATGTATGTATGATTCTATGTATGTATGTATGTATGTATGATTCTATGTATGTATGTATGTATGTATGTATGTATGTATGTATGTATGTATGTATGTATGTATGTATGTATGTATGTATGTATAGATGTAGTAGACCTTACGAAAGTTGCTGCACTTTTATTGTGTCAATAAAGATTGTTCGTATCCGGACATGGAACATGGTACTTCTAACGGGGCCGCACTGTACTTGCACAACTCAAATTTACCTGCATTAACCTACATATGCAAGTGGTACCTTGAGCCCCAATATGCGAATGTCCTTCAGCCTGCTGGGACATGGATTATTTAGCCACATCACTTCAGTATTGTATTTAATTGGCTGCGAACTTGGAAATGTTGAATTGTAAATGGATGCATCAATTCAACTATTCTAAAGTGATGTGGCAAAGCAGGGCTCGGAATACTGGGTGCATGTGCACCTTTGTGCACCCAAAGTTGTAGCTGTGAACCTTATTTCTGACTGGGCGCACAAGTGCACCTAAATATTTTTGTAGGCTACAGGGTACTAATTGTACTATATAGTATATAGCACATTATACAGAATGTTCTTGAAATTTATGTATCAGAAAAATCCATTTCCTTTGGGGCAAGTTGAGGGACATCCACATACCGGTATTGGGGCTCAAAGATCACTGTGTTCCATGTTTGGATATGTCAGGATTCAAAGCCATTTTGTCCAGTGCTCTTACATTGCATGTGATACAAGCAGTTTTTACCTCCGTGAATGGAGATGCGTCTTTCTGTCTATGTTTCTGCATATTTGTGGTAAGCATAATCGTCTGGATGGATTGTGATGAGCGTATCATTGGTAGGTATTTGGAAGATGTTGATTGGAAGTTGATTTTGGGAGCCCTGCTAGCTTTCCTTGCTACTGCAGCAGAACTTCTTTTTTTGTTAATCCTTTATCCTAGACATACTGTTGTGTTGTATTTTTGGTGGCAGATACCGGTAGCTTTGATAATAGGAAAAAGTGATACCCTATTTTGCAGCAACTGCAGGAACGATTTTGTCAAAATCTATCAAAGAGAATAATTGAAAGAAATGACATATGATTTTAGGCATTTAGGTAACTTAGACATAGAAGTACCCAACGAAATGCAAATCATGAAAAATAGAACTAACTTTGCATAAATAATGAGGAAATTCTATACATGTAATCTTACATTGTATGTCTTAGATATACTATGGTCTTAATGTTTAAGTGTCAGAAAGCTCTTTGTAAGGAAAAAGCTGTATAGGTTTGCGCCCACTAGAAGTTTATTTTGGAACTGCAAGGGCGTTTTTGTTGGCAACTTTCAAAGAGGATAACTCAAGAAAAAGGAGGACAGATTTACATGATTTTGAGCATGCAGGTAACCTAGACATTCGGTCAAGTAAATCAAATGTTCATTAGGCAACCTAAGACTTCATTTTCATAATGTGGAAATTCTATAACTGCATTGCATACATGTATTCAATGAATGGAAAGTGGAACATTAACAAACAAACTGTGCAAATCAGGGCCTGATGTGCATAATTCCTTAGCAGTAAATAATGGGAGTTGAATGCTTGTGACATGTGTAAATTAGTGAAAGGTGAACATCACTATACATAGATAGTGCAAATGTTGAAGTCATTTGCATAATGATAAAATTCTAGAGGATAGGACTTTCACAGTTCACACAAACAGTATAAATGTATGTAATTGGGGCTACTGTAGAGAACATCATCAATTAGAAGAGAATATGCTAAATACAACATTATTAGCAAAATCAATGAGACAACATAAAGCAGGAAGTACAACTTGTATACAAGGCAAAACATACCTCAAAGTCAGCTTGTTCCAAATACTTTTCCAGTCTCATAGGGTCAACTCCTTCTGGTAATGGTCGCTCCATCAGCTCATCAAAGGTGTAGTGGGACTTGGTCAGCCTCTTCAGCACATCGTTCACCAGAACTGCCTTGTTCCGCACCTTGCCATCCTGGAAGAAATCAGACAACTTTATCATCATACCAATATCTACTGCAATGAAAAAAAAGTACTATTCTAATGGTACACATGTAAGAATGAGATATCTACCGGCTTTATGATATCTTATGGTATCAGTAAGTCTGAATGAACATGCTGCAAAGCTGGGTCACCGGTGTTCTAAGAATATGGTTTTAATTTTAAGCGAACAGCCAACTCAGATGAAGTAACATGCTAATATTCGTGAATAGTTTCATCATGCTGGTATGTCATTGGATACCAAAGCTCTTTGTGAACTACCAATTGTTTTCACCTAGCAGATGTTTTGGTGACCATCTGTCACCTTCCTCAGGGCAATAATGACTGCTTCTACATGTACTTTCCAGTGTAGCAACGACACCTACATGTAGCACAGGGTGGAGTACATAGAACCAGTCATTATCTCCTACAGGAAGGTGGTAGACGGTCACCGAAACATCAGCAAGGTAGTAAACACTTGGTTTGTTTGTGCCTTTAGTTTACTTGGTTGTGTATAAAGAACTTTGTTACCCAACTTAATATGTTAGGTACATCTCACAAGCCTTCAATGATGCTCATACAACAGTATTGAATGTGCAGCTAGTCTAGATAGAGTTGGAGGTATATATCAGTGTGGCATCATGTTGGCATAGCAGTTAGGGTGTTTGGCCCAGAACTTTAAGTCCTGGGACACACACGCTTCTAAGGGCAGCCACGGTATAGCTTGTGCTCCTGAATGCTGGGAAACTCTGTTATTATTATGATCTCATTGGTCTGTAAAGTGAGTTATTCGTTATAATATATGTTCGTAAAGGCTTCAGGAACATTGTGACAGACTTTCAGCCTTCCTGAATGAACTAGTGTGTGGAAATCCGAATATTCTGTCTCCCGAGGACCTCAGAACTGCAGCAATGGCAGCCAGGATGCTGTTTAGATTCTCCCTGGAATTTATGAAGAGTCTCAAGAACGGTCACTCAAGAACAAACCCACATGTGAAAAACATGTTACAAGACTTTGGAATACTTAGTGGATCAAGTTGTCCAAGAGGAAAGAAAGCGGGTAGGAACTTTATTCGCAATATTGGGTCAGTGCTCGGGAGAAGAAGTGAACTAATTAACTCCGGTGATAGTGCTTTGTTGTCTTCTGGAGTTTCCCACGCAAAGTTAATTGACAGCAAGCTTGTAAACAACAGCTCTCCCAGCAGTGTTACACCTGTTCCAACATTCCTGCTCACCAACTCAACATCCTTTCTAAATAAAGTTGGAGTACTTTGGAGTAATGATGTTGATATTGCTGCGGTAACGGAATCCTGGTTTACACCTTCTACTCCAGAACAAGTGATGTCGATCGACGGCTATCAAGTCTATTCAGGGTCCCAAATACAATGAAGCAACTTGCAATTTGCAAGTGATTTTCAAGATTTGCAAGTAAAAATGATATGAACTTGCAATTTTGCAAGTTGAACAATACAAGTTTTAAGTGTTTGTATTCCATGAATGTCTGGGAACAAGCTGTTCTCGTTACACACTGACACACATTCATCCCATGCATTGCATTATGTACTGTTTACTCACCCCCACAATCACCACATGAAGATCAACTCGTCGAACATCTATCAGCTTCGCACAATGAACCCAAACATTGGTCTTGTCTTTGTTGGGGACTTTAATCGTCTCAATTTCCACAATATCCTATTAGACCGAAATTTCTCTCAGGTTGTGAACAACAACACCAGGGGTAATGCAGCACTCGATCTAATAATCATCAACATGAAGACGTGTTATAAGAGACCAGAAATCACTGTGACCTTTACTGTGTGTTGTGGAGACCACAGGTGAAACCCAAACAAAATACATGTACAAAGAAAACCACCAGACCAATTCGCAAACCCAACCTGAGTGAATTCAGGAGATGGATCACCACCTGACAAGGCTAATGCCTTCTACGAAACACTAACTACTGCGATAGACAGGTTCTTACTCACAAGAACAATTAAACTCAATTAACACCCAAAAGAACATGGCACAAGAACATCAAGGGCATGTGTAACTTGAGCAAGAAGACCAGTCGTATCAATACTACAGAAACATCATTCCACTGCTGAAGTCTTCACCTCCACACGACCTATATCCCTGACTCCACTACTTGCCAAAGTTTGTCAACGCTTTTTTGCCAACTGGATATTAGAAGACATAACCCCTAACCTTGACCCTCGTCAGTTTGGCTGCAGAAAGAAACGGTTGAGCCTCTTGGACTTGATGTACGAATCAATGTCAACCCCATCTTCCACCTGCACTCTTGTTAAAACTGATTTATCAAAAGCTTTTGCCAGAGCTGATCATGCTAAAGCAATCAAATGCATTCTTGACCTAGACCTTGAAATTGAATCCCCGTAAATGCAAAGTACTTCACGTCTGCTTTGCAAAATCTCCTCCACTACCCCCACTGCCTCCCTTGAAGGTCAAGTTCTGGAAACCGTAGGGTCCATCAAAGTCGTTGGTGTGACAGTTAAGGCGACCTAAGATGGAACTCGCATGTAAACAATATGATCTCAGGTGCAAATAGAAAGCTCTACCTACTGCGCAGACTCAAACACTTTGGCGTGTCAGCATCTGACTTGATGACGATATACACCGTGTATGTCCGTCCGGCACTTGAGTATATGACTCCAGTGTGGCACCCGTCCCTGATTGCCAAACAAAACTCAAGCCTGGAACACATCCAGAAGAGGGCTTGTTTTCTTGGGTCCCTGTTCTCCAGCTACCAGGTGGCGAAGGGCTCACACTCAACCTCAACTCTTTGGCGGATCTACGTGTCAGCATCTACCGTTCATTCTCCACTTCTCTGTTGAACTCCGTGTTCCAGAACTGGCTACCCCAGCCTAGGCAGGGCATTTCCCGACAACAAACTCAAAATGCACACAAGATCAACACTCCTTACTGCCGTACATCACGAGTTAAAAACTCTCCAATCCCCTACTTAGTCAGACTGCTAAACAGTGAATCATAAATGGGACTTGAAATGATCATATATAGTGCTTGTTGAAATTATGTTTCACTGGCCTTTAATATCTGTAATTACGATACATGTATGCATGTAGTACCTTTATAATGTATATGAATATGATAGTGTGTTATGTTATAATGTATATGAATATGATAGTGTGTTATGTTATAACGTTGTGTACTGATGTAAACAGACCTGACAATTCAGCGTAAAGGCTGCAACAAGGCTGATTTAGAGAAATAAACAATAAACAGTCAAAAAATTTATAAAAAAACAAACTATAAGGCCCCATTCAGATTGGGGTTTGTTAAAGTTGGTTTAAATCTTAGTCAAATCCCTTTTAAACTGGATGATGACATGAATGGCCCAAATTGGATTTAAATCTGATTTATCCTTGGATTAAGATAGTTAAACTTTGAATATAATACAGTTAAGGCTGCTCACATTCACAAAATCATGTTTAACAATAGATGGGTTTTTGTCCAAATCCAATTTTTAACATGTAGGTCCTACATTTTGTATTTAACAAACCACATAATGTGAACAGGGAGTCGGGGGCTTGTGGGAGCTGAACCCAGTCTCTGGGCTCTCCAGTTGAACCAACCCTGGATGTACACGCAATTTTGCTGCTTGAGGCAGAAAAGAATCACAACCATTCCAACCACTTGACAGATTAAAATCAAAACTTCATAATCATGATGTTTTCACCAGGTTGTCAACATTGCCACAGAACGTTTGCAAAATTCATAATTCATAACTTAAAACCTGTAAATTGCCGTAAAAGCACAGAGCTTCAATGTGTCAAACAGAGAGGACAGAGAAGCATTTCCAGCTGGAGACCCCTCCATGCATTTTAGGAATCCTACTGACCCTGATGTTGATGGCTGCAATGTGCTCCTGGTGATCCCAGTAAGGGAAGATATTGGTGAACGTCAGAGGCTCCAGCCCAGCATGGATCAGGTATGCTTTAGGAGGGTTGTCTGGTCTCCTTTCTACAAACAACAAACAACATGTCTAGATTCCATCACTTAAAGAGGGGCAACATAGAATATTGGCCTCCTCACCCCCCTGGTCTATATTCTGTTCACACATATAGGTGAACAGTAATGACATCCATACAAAAGTCCAGAATGCACAGAAAGTCAGGATTGTGGTCAATAAGTCTTCAATACCCCATCTTCAAAACTATTATATAATAGCATTACATATTTGTGACACGTCCTCAATGCTGCATCCACATGTACATGTATAAATTACTATAATGTAAATGCATGTGGACTCTCATCACATGTACTTGTAAATTATGTACATGTTTACATTTGTTTCATATATGTATGAAGATAGCAGTGGTTTTCTCAAGGTATGTCCTACCTTACAAAAATGACAATCATTTTTCAGTTGAGCATGTTGTATGACATGTCCTTACCTCTGCAGTAGCTCATGGCCGTCTCCATGGCACATTTGCGGTCCATGTCCCATCTGATCTGTGCCGACCCTGTGAACTCCTCGTCCTCCGGCCACCAGCCCTGCCACAGGTACACCTCATGGAGGTTGTCCACCAGAAATTGGGCTGTACATGTGCAGAAACAAAGTTTTGACTAACCTGCAATTGTAATTGTCCTATTGTCAATTTGGCTGCTCTTGGCTTTTATGTTCTCTGTAGGGATATGAACGCTGAGAAGAGGGAAGAATGACACAACCTATGTCCTTCAAACATCATCAACCTACCTACTTTAAAACACAAATAAGGTCTGGGCCATATTTTGTTGTTCAACTTGTGTAACTAGCTTTGTATTCCTAGGTTTGAAACCTTAGCATTTTTTTGCTGGATTTTGTTTTCCCTCTCATCATTAGTTTTTGGGCCTCCATTGGATGTCAGCCATAGTTAAATCGGTGTGGCCTAAACAGATTTCCCTGGGCCCACCTGTTGAAGTGTGCTGAATGAACTAACCCACCTGGCTGAGAGGCTGTGTACATGTCTGACTGTAGGAAGGGATGGGGACAGACTTCTCTGGGTCCTACTCGGGCTGGGTGGAGAACTTCTGTTACCTGGAACTGTCCTGAGATACTGGACATCTGGAACATCCGTGGGGTGAACTTAAAGTCCACTGGATCTGAAGGCAAAGTTGGTTGTTACCAGAGTGATTGAAAGTAAATTCTGTTTCGTTTGTTTAAGAAGTGTACATATATAGTCTCATGAAATGACAAATCTTTAAACCACAAAGTACCTTCCAACATGCAGTCATACACAGTCCTGTCCTTCTCGCCCAAGGCTACCCAGAATTCCCTTCGCTCCTTCCCTTCTTCCATCTCGATCACAGACAGACTGCTGTTTGGTGTCAGACCACACTCAAGGGGACATCTGGGGGCAGACAACAGTCATGTTAGACACACATGGTCTGCTTTAGTTCCAGCATATTCTGGAAACCAGTTGTCAATGAATACATGACATGAACAGTACAAACTGCTGTCTTGGCTTCACCTGACATCTTTTTTTGTTCAGTATAGTAGGTATATAATTATATATATGAAGGAGGAAGGGCTGTTTCAATCAACCCACATAACTACCCTTAATTCTGGATAATGCATCAGCTTCAGTGGCACACATGTACAATCATTGAATGGCTATTCATACCTAAAAATGCTTCAAGTGATATTTGCAGGCACCTCTACTATTTCTACACCATTAAGTTCCTACCTTATATATATGGTTCTTGGTGAGAAAAGCTCAAGACGACTTGATTTGGGGTTGATATACCTGGTCATAACACTACATGTACAATGTACATGAATGTTACACATCCCACTCCCAGTACCTGTCCTTTACCCCGACAGTCCCGTCTACAAGTGTTACACAGTTCAGTACCTGTCCTGTACCCCAACAGTCCCGTCCACAAGTGTTACACAGTTCAGTACCTGTCCTGTACCCCAACAGTCCCCTTTACAAGTGTTACACAGTTCAGTACCTGTCCTGTACCCCAACAGTCCCGTCTACAAGTGTTACACAGTTCAGTGCCTGTCCTGTACCCCAACAGTCCCCTCTACAAGTGTTACACAGTTCAGTACCTGTCCTGTACCCCAACAGTCCCGTCTACAAGTGTCACATAGTTCAGTACCTGTCCTGTACCCCAACAGTCCCGTCTACAAGTGTTACACAGTTCAGTGCCTGTCCTGTACCCCAACAGTCCCGTCTACAAGTGTCACATAGTTCAGTACCTGTCCTGTACCCGAACAGTCCCGTCTACAAGTGTTACACAGTTCAGTACCTGTCCTGTACCCCAACAGTCCCCACTACAAGTGTTACACAGTTCAGTACCTGTCCTGTACCCCAACAGTCCCGTCTACAAGTGTTACACAGTTCAGTACCTGTCCTGTACCCCAACAGTCCCCTCTACAAGTGTTACACAGTTCAGTACCTGTCCTGTACCCCAACAGTCCCCACTACAAGTGTTACACAGTTCAGTACCTGTCCTGTACCCCAACAGTCCAGTCTACAAGTGTTACACAGTTCAGTACCTGTCCTGTACCCCAACAGTCCCGTCTACAAGTGTTACACCGTTCAGTACCTGTCCTGTACCCCAACAGTCCCCTCTACAAGTGTTACACAGTTCAGTACCTGTCCTGTACCCCAACAGTCCCCACTACAAGTGTTACACAGTTCAGTACCTGTCCTGTACCCCAACAGTCCCGTCTACAAGTGTTACACAGTTCAGTACCTGTCCTGTACCCCAACAGTCCCATCTACAAGTGTTACACAGTTCAGTACCTGTCCTGTACCCCAACAGTCCCGTCTACAAGTGCTACACAGTTCAGTACCTGTCCTGTACCCCAACAGTCCCGTCTACAAGTGTTACACAGTTCAGTACCTGTCCTGTACCCCAACAGTCCCCACTACAAGTGTTACACAGTTCAGTACCTGTCCTGTACCCCAACAGTCCAGTCTACAAGTGTTACACAGTTCAGTACCTGTCCTGTACCCCAACAGTCCCGTCTACAAGTGTTACACCGTTCAGTACCTGTCCTGTACCCCAACAGTCCCCTCTACAAGTGTTACACAGTTCAGTACCTGTCCTGTACCCCAACAGTCCCCACTACAAGTGTTACACAGTTCAGTACCTGTCCTGTACCCCAACAGTCCCGTCTACAAGTGTTACACAGTTCAGTACCTGTCCTGTACCCCAACAGTCCCATCTACAAGTGTTACACAGTTCAGTACCTGTCCTGTACCCCAACAGTCCCGTCTGCAAGTGCTACACAGTTCAGTACCTGTCCTGTACCCCAACAGTCCCGTCTACAAGTGTTACACAGTTCAGTACCTGTCCTGTACCCCAACAGTCCCGTCTACAAGTGTTACACCGTTCAGTACCTGTCCTGTACCCCAACAGTCCCCTCTACAAGTGTTACACAGTTCAGTACCTGTCCTGTACCCCAACAGTCCCCACTACAAGTGTTACACAGTTCAGTACCTGTCCTGTACCCCAACAGTCCCGTCTACAAGTGTTACACAGTTCAGTACCTGTCCTGTACCCCAACAGTCCCATCTACAAGTGTTACACAGTTCAGTACCTGTCCTGTACCCCAACAGTCCCGTCTGCAAGTGCTACACAGTTCAGTACCTGTCCTGTACCCCAACAGTCCCGTCTACAAGTGTTACACAGTTCAGTACCTGTCCTGCAGCATGTTAGCTGCTGTCCTGGCCACAGCCCTGGTTCCCTGGTGTGCCTTGCAGCCGTGCCAGATGTATACTCTGTTCATCTTGATGTTGAGCAGCAGGAATGATGAACGAGACCTCAGTCGGTGTACGTCTACGGGAAGCTCTCGCAAACATGCCTCTTGTGGGAGTTCACCTCGTATGCAGTAGAACCTCCATGGACCTGACAACAGATAGGTATAAGTTGAACTGACATCTTTCCAGAATGACAATGACACTGTACACGTAGTTCTACACAGGACAATGTAAATCAGATAGAACTTCTGTGCCAGTCATCTTAAGACCTATGGTGCATATGATAATGTGTTACATATAATATACAATTCATGTAATCATGTACCTAATCAAAAAATGAGTTGACTTGTAAGTAATAGTTAGTTAAGCATATCATGGCCCATATACGAGACAATGAGAATTTCACAAACACGCACTCACACTCAAACATACTCATATAACAAATGCACACACACACACACACACAAATAAAAACAGTGGTGTGAGATACACGTAACACAATCTACATCTATCTACAAATGTATTGTAAGAAGAGAGGTGTCTCCATCAGCCAAAAGAATGAAACGGCCATTAAACCGCATGCTTTACTTTCAGAATGCACCACCACCAGTGTAAATCTCCCCCTCAACCTTCCAAGTGTGTTCACAGATGTATACAATATGAAATACCAGTCCCTTTACAGCTCCAGTACATTCTAAGGATGTTACTGGTACAGTGAATTATATGAACATACAATGCACTCTCAGATAGATGCAGTGATTTACATTTATGACCACAAAAATGACCAAAAAGTTCTTGGCATACAAGATGGCAACAGCCTGGACAATGACAATGCAATAAAACCACTTGGAAAGTTCACACAACCAAAGGGCTACAGGTCAACTATAGATGACTGCTGTACTGTATAATATATATAGCACCAGGGCTGTCTAAGATAGATTTAGCGATAGAGCAAGGAAACAGTAGATGTAAGTTTCTGTGTAGGCTCTGTAGCATCCTGCATAAAATAGCACTCAGAAAAAGGCCTTTGATCTGATAACTTCTTCAACACAACAGGACTGGTTATTTCTGCTACGAATGGCTCTTAACAGAAATAGTGAGTGCCACATCTACAAGATGTCTTTGAATTGATTGACCTTAATTTCAGCTTTGGCAGTTTAAAAGTTGTCCAGGCAAGCAGGCAGTTTGGACATTTGTTAGGGATGGAAATGGATAAGATCGCAATAAGGTACATAAAAGCTCCAGAGCCTACAGGTAGGTCGACTTTTGTTACTTCAGATTTGTAAATTACATGTTTGGTCTGAGATGTCTCATTTTTGTGCTATCCTTCTTCAGGCATAAAAACTCTGTGGGACAACAGACAAGTATCAAAAAGTCTTAACTCCGATACACCAAACAGTTGTATTTAGTCAGGAAATATGTCAAACAACGCTACCAGTTGGCAGATACAGACTGACATAAATGGAGATGTGCCCTAATATTAGCAGTTTTCTTTTTCACGGAAATGCCTTTCTTATCCTGTTAAAATGAATTTAATGTTGACATCAGTGTTACTTGCTGTATTATTGAATATAGGAACAAAGGTCTTTCTGGTTGTGATACCATACTTTATCACTCCAATTATTATTGCAAGGTTTATGGTCTTTGAATATGAAAAAATAGGCATATTGTTTTTTGCCTAACATGTTTTATTTGTGCCGACCCACATTAGAGCTCACAATATGCGGGCTTGTTGCATATTCATGAGTATTCAAGCCTCAAGAGGGCGCCCGCGGCCCGGCTGGTGGACTGACATTACGGCGGTAGAAATACTTTCGTTCTCAAGTTTATCTTTTAATATTCCGGTAGAAATGGAGCAGTTTGATAGCTGATCCTTTGATACAAATTCTTATGAGGTTTTTTGCTTTCAATCGTTCGCAGGACACAAATTTTTAATGTAACGTTGCACAATGTAGAAAAAATATGACAGAAACACGTTTGTATAAACTTCTAAAGACCTACTTGAATCTTGAAAAACGAGTTTTTAATGAGATCAACATATGCGAAAGGTGCCGACATCTATTGTTTTCAAGCATAACAATACCAAATAAAAAAAGGAATGTTATTTTCCGATGGTGGACGGCGTCCTTACGCCCGCAGCTTCAGTGGAAAACACAAAATGCCGGTCTGAATTTTTAGTTTTTCTACCGACTTCTCTGCAAAACGTGTGTCGAAATTTTTCAGAGTGGACAGCCTCTGTCTGCGTTCAGGCCGTCCCAAGCTAGACAAGGCCGTCATTTGACGGGAAGACGGCCCTCTGGCGGAAACACTGCTCTCTACTGTTCAGGTCATTAGAGATAGGTTAGACAAAACACAAAACTTTCACTGCTATTGTTTTAGAAGCAAGAAAGTACCAGCCACAAAGTTAGACAATTTGTCAGTTGGGTCCTTCCTAAGGTGAAATATCCTGCTCATAAATCATTGCTATTCTACCAGCCATCACCAAATCAACATGTAACGGTTACATGTACCTGCATGGGAGGGGCAGGAGGCCCCAGTATCTGCAATAGAGGAAATGGAAATTATCTTCTAAAATGGAGTAACAGACATGAGAAGTGAAATGAAGAACATAACGCATGTGTGCATGAACACGTGCAATATATGTACATGTACCTGGGTCCGAAAATTTCTCACCCTTTGACCTAGAAGTGTGTGTCTGAAATTTTGGTTAAGCATGGCAAATCATCATATAAATAGTGAGTTCATTCACATGTCAAGTCATAACATCAACACATTTTGTATTGACAGCATGGCATATTTCATACCACAAAAAAACTTTTCATATTCACATCCTACAGATGAAACCATATAGTTTTTCTAGATGTTTTGCTCTTGAAATCACCTGTCCTTGTTGTTACGTATTATTAGGAACATGGAGACAGCTGAGGAAGGGTGAAAAATGAAGGATGATATAAATTGGTTGTGTAGAGTGTACATGTAGGTAAAAGTTATTAAGCAACTTATTCTACATCCGATCGCTGTTAATAAAAGGTCCACAATGAGGGAACACGTTTTCAGTTGATATTTCAAATACAACTCAGTCTGTAAAACACGAGGAGTATGTTACCTACCTTGTGTGTTGGTGTCTTCTTCCTCTCTCTTCCCAATGTGCACCACCATGCCACCCTGGAACAAGCTGAGGAAGCATGGTGGTTCTTTGCCTTGTAACACCCTAACCTGGGGTAGAGAGGACACAACCAAGTCATGTACATTTGTCTAACAAGAGCTTCTAAAAAAAGCTGTCCATACAACCTCATTATTGTGGGGATTAAATAGTTGAAGTATAGTTTGTGAAATGAGTGCAAGAGCTGTCAGTCTGCACTGGTACAGTATGGTTGTATGCAGGTTAACAGTTTGGGACATCGGTTGAGCACCCTCGTAAACCAGGACTGCCTATCGCTCGACGTTACATCGCGAGCGTAAGCGGCCCTGGTAAACAGACCAGTCACATATGGTTTTGGCAGGTCGACGAGACTTGCTCATGAATAATTAATGAGCTGCCCTTATTTGGCACAAACGGCAGTTGTAGCTCATGAATAATTAATGAGCTAGCCGTATCACGTAACCTGATTGGTTGATAGCTTCCCAGCGTTCTTTGCGCGGTGGCTTCCGATGAGAGGAAGCAAACCCTCTGATTGGCTAAAGCTGTTTTGGTGGCGACGTCATCATAACCATATGTGACTGGTCTGTTTACCAGGGCCGCTTACGCTCGCGATGTAACGTCGAGCGATAGGCGGTCCTGGTTTACGAGGGTGCGGTTGAGTGGAAGTGCTATGTTAAGTTTTATTCAGTTTTGCAAAGTTTAATATGAAATAAACTGTTTTTAAAGTCAGCTTCAATTCATGTTATTGTAATTTTTGTAGTTCTTTTTATATATTAAAGCAACTGGGAAAGTGTCTGACCATTTGTGGGGATATGAATGGGGGATCTACAATGTAAGTAGCCTGACGTGGTAGACAGGCCAGCTAGACAGGCCAGGTAGACAGCCCAGCCTTTTCCGCAACCCCCCCGTATCATACGTGCACTGCGAGTAGAAACTTTTCCGAGAGCCGTATCTCAACAATCTTTTGTCGCCTGGTTAAAATCTATACATTGTCACGGCTTCCGCAGTACAGACTACAATCCTGGCAAGTTTGAAGGTCCAGGCCATTCTCATTCTTACACAGCGATCAATCAAAAATCACTGCGTGGAAAACACATACCGCTGTGCGTCCTTACGAGCGCTGCGAACAGAACCGGCATTCAGGCATTCAAGTTCATTGCAATACATAAAAATTACATTGTAACATTTTTTCAACCGGACAGCATTTACTATGTGGGCCCACAGAAGAAAGTGCACTTGCCGGGGTCGCATGTCTGGCAGGTATAAATGTCCAACCATGCACGGGCCCGCCCAGTCTACGGTAATATCGGGCACAAGGCCATACGTATGGACAATCAGGCCTCGAAATTAACATTCTCCCAATGTCCCAAGGACAGTAGAATTTGAGTTTGCGAGAATTCAATTTACGTTTCGGGACAATTTTGGGACAATCAGCAAATTCTAAGTCAGTTCCCGTCATGGAGGAACTGGATCCAGCGTAAGCTGCATTACTACACAACCCGAAACCAGTGAAACAACACTCCGTCATCGCGACTTCTGGGTTCACTGCAGCTTGCGGGCAACTCATCATTCAAATTCTTTGGCAAACATGTCACCAATCAGCACACGTTGTGTGTTTAACTTCGGGTAGTTTTGGAGTCCACTCAGTAGATATCGCTGTTTGGAAGATTTCATGATTTCAAGGAAAACCGCCAATGTTTGAGCCTTCTCAAGTTTTTCCGTCACTAATAAAGCGTTCTCGTGTTTTTGCATGAAACTTGTAGAAATTTCCAGAGACAAAGGAATAAGCGCCATGCCGTGACGTCTGTTGCCTCATGGCCCAAAGGTCAATTTTTTCCTTCTTTAGCGTGCCCGGGAAGGTGGGCGGGAGTGATGCTACCGTAGTACGCCCAAGGACGCCGCCACCAAAAGCAACAATAACGTTAGCAACCTTGCTGATAGTGACGTTGAAGAGCGGCGTGCGGGTAGCGGGACTCCAAATGTCAGGGAGAGGGGCATTGCTGCGCCCAAAGACTTGACTTGCACAAAAACAACAAGGAAATCGCGACAGTCTATCCTTACTTTAGGACAATAATTTGAAATTTATCTCCGGGACAATTCAGGGACAATAGGGAAAAAAGTTCATTTCAAGGCATGGACAATGTACATGTATAAGGTGGTTTCTCATTCCATAAGTTTTACAATGTTTCCAAAACTTATCCAGTTGCTTGAATGACATTTTGTAGTGTGCATTTCTATTCTTTGTCATGACTTTGATGGAAATATTTGGAGAGTACACTGTCCTTTACGAAGTTTGTCATTCTTTTCTGACCTTTGAAGTAATGATGTATCTGAAGAGGTCATGTACATGTACTGACCTGTGGGCCTCTCTCTTCATCCAGTTCCACAGTCATCAGAGCAGACGCCCCTTTCTCATTAACAGTGCTGTCCTGGCCCTGCCAGAAAAAGTATGCATATCGCTCACGACCGACTCCCCCTGCTATCCGCTTGGACACTCCACCATGCAACTTGGAACCTAGAAAAATTACCACTGGTTAAGTAAACAACATGGATGCAGTAAGTCCACCAACATTGGAGTGAATTTTGGCTATCCTATCCTCTGCATCTGACGTTTAAAGTAACGGAAAGGCATCATAGCGTGTTTGATTTCTAACTGTTACCTCGCATTGTAAAGGTATGACTTAAGTATATCCTTTAGTAAGATGTAGCAAAAATGTCTTTGGCTGCATGTCTAGACAACATACATACAGCCTGTGGCACGGTAAAGTTAAGGAGGGAGAAATTTGGTCCTTCCTACATGTACTGTACATGCACCAGGTTCCACTTCAGCTGCAACACCAAGTTATGGTGAACAAATCTTTTGATATGTTAGAATTGTTAGAAAACTACAATGTCCGGGGAACTGACCAACGGTGGTGATCTGGTAGTGCCACCTGACCACATACGTATCCCCACTGTGAAACTGCCCAATGCTGTGGTTTGGCATCTCACTGCTCTCATACTCAAGAACATGCCACATTTTGGTCCCTGCAATAACACAATAAATGTTACGCTGTTTATTGACATATATCCATAGATCTTGAAAAATGAGATACTTTCCTTTCTGACCACTTTAAAACTTAATATCAAATCATTAATGTAAAAATGTTTGAATGTAAACAAAGACTGTGTATAAAGTTGAACTCTTCTTGTTAGTTGCACTAAATGAAGACATACCTAGTGTAGTGATCTCCTGACCACGCCTCTCCTCTACACTGATACTTCCCGTGCCACGCCCAACATCCATGCCTTCCAGCACAAACCTCACCAAGTCCTCAGGGACTGGGACCAGCAACTTGGCATCAAACGGCTTTAGGTCAAGGGTCACGTCAGTCTAACATACAGCAACACAAATCAGTCAATTTACTGAAAAATACATGTATTCTCAAAAAAATATATTCAACCAATGGCCTTCATAATATGTAAATGTATAATGTAATGACTTAAATGGCATGAGTACTGTCCTCCATGCTGGATGGTGAAATCTTGAAGTTGCCAGGTAAATTTGACTTTAGGTAATAAAATCTATGAAATCAGGGCCATGAACATATGAATCATGACATTATACTCAGGCAAATTCATACATCTGATAGTTCAGCCAACCACTCAGCATGGCTGTTGCAAAGTGTAAGGTTGTTTGTATTACCTTGACAGCTGTCCCATCATTTCCTTTACACTTGATGATGCGTGTAGAGTCTGGCCAATCTACAAACTTCTCCCTGAACAGGACTGTCTCCATTCGCTCATTCACCTTGGCAAACAATGCCCAATGAGGTCTCTTGGAGGATTTACTGAAACAGTACAGAAAGAAGAGTTCGAAAAACTCAAACCTCCGTCAAATATTTAGAGCCTTTGTGCTTATGCAATTGAGGCATAATCTATTCAATTGGTGGTAATTTTGCATTAATTATGCAAATTAGGTCCTTATCTGCATAATTGGTGTCTGTAGATGTTCCACCAGCCATAAATTACATGTCACATGTATGAAGGTTCTAATATGGAAAACATAGCAAATATAGATTTCCCTCATTTATCATGCAAATCAAATCCTAATTTGCATTTCACTGTGTACATGTCGAGCTTGCCACACAGCACACTTCGACGGCGTCAACAGTGCACATGAACACGCCATGACAGCCGTCCCAGGGTGCCATATGGGGCACCCAGAACGGTTGTTTTTTTCTGGTCTCCACATTGATATAAGACACAAACAGTTGACTATACTCGGTCAGAAAATAGCTGAACAATTATATTTTACGACCTTTTGATTTCTATGATGGGCAGAGTTTGGGAAAATACGGAATTTGTGAAGTTCGTACGGAGCGCCTGTGAGAACGTGCGAGCACCGATCTCGGAGACAGTTCAACTAAACCCGTTCCTAAAAGAAATAAAGAACACCCAAACTATCAACTTGTCCGCTTTTTATTATCTTCAGATGTAATACTAATATGATCTGTTTGGTGGGAGCTGCCAGTAAACCTGCGTAAAACCTATTGGAAACGCCATTCTCAATGCACGGAAGATCCGCCATGACACATGTGTGGATCAGCCGCTTAGACGGAATGTAGCCACTTATTGCGACACAAATATTATGACGATTCAGCGTTATTTGTCTGAACAAATCAAACCGTATTATTAATCTGCCACGACGGTGTAGTGCTAGTGGAATGTTTGTACACTTCTTGACCGACACTTTCGAATGTAGGCGAAGGAGGGTATGCTATTCTTTCTTAAATAGATTACACTTTTCAGAGAATTGTATGATCAGGAGCCTGTTAGGGACCATACGATATTTAGCGGGGGGGAGGGGTGGTGCACTGGAAGTCCGGTCAAAAAAATTTTCCATGACCCTCCCCCCCACCTCGAAAAAATTTTCCATGACCCTTCCCCTACAGGTATCATGTAAAAATCGTAGAAAAACGACCCCCATTTATAAAATTATAAAACAACTAGAGTTCCACGACCTCATATCTTCGCCAAATAATATGAATTGTACCGACAGATGTAAGTACCAAATTCCCGCCATTTACCAATATGGCATTACATAGCCGTTTTTCTAAACAATAACTAAATTCAAGTCTTTATTTGCTTAAATAATATCTATCAATGTTCCCCTCTTTCTCAATGGCTTGATATGCCACAGGTCTGAAAGTCCTCTCATGGAATGCCAATGACGGTTAGACATCCAGGTAATAAGATACGCAATAAAACTGGATGGATTTTCGAAACGTAGTGAAGTAGCATAACTCTATCAAATATTAGACCCTGTTTTGCATAATCAACATCTTATTGTTTAACTTGGCTTGGCAATGTCAATGATCAGATTCAGCTATTTCAAAATGCCCAACATGAATATAAAAAGTCCTGTAATTTACGAGCATAGTGTTATTATCTTAGTATAAACTCAGCAATAATCCAAATGAGGTCATTTGAATAATTGATATTTCGAATTCGATTATAATCGATAATTACTAGCCTCTCTTTCTCAGTGAAGGATGACACAGTTTTCAAAGGTGATTTGTTCTTCTTTGTTTTTTCGGCTGTAGATAAGTACAGCCACGGCTACCAAAGGCTAAGGCTATTACAAAGGGTTAGCCCTAGTAACAGAACAATATACAGACCTTGATACAAGCTTTCACAAAGACTAGAATACGACTTAAATGCATATAAACGGGCACAAACATAGAACTCAGCGCATTTCAAAACATTTCATTAATCATGCAAATTAGGTCCTGTTTGGCATAATTACAATGTTACGTCAATCGTAAGATCCACTTTTAAATCTTAATACCAAACATAACAGATACATTTTAGTCCTGTTTTTTTTCAATTGCCCAGCTAGTAAGCTAGCTGTTGACCTAGATTCAGGACGCCAGCTGTTGACCTAGATTCTGGACACCAGGTGTGTACTAACACATGCCGCGTACTATGGTGCGGCAGTCCTATGTATGCCAATTATTACGTAAAGTAGGTCATGATCTGCATAATGAGCATATCATTATGTTGATCATCCCCTAAGGAACATATATACCAAATACAAGAATAATCCATCAACCTCTGCTTGAGTTATTCTTCCTCAAAAGTTTCAAACAAATAGGCCCACTGCAGTTTAAGGCAAGCCGCAAGGGGACCCAAACTTACATCACTTACTCTCTGCCCCAAGATCTATCTACCACTAAAAAAATCATAACCTTAGTACCTGCAAAAAATTCGACCACAAATTTTAAGCGGATAGATAAACTTTCTGCATTTATTATGCGAATTAGTTCCTGGTTTTCATAATATGTATTTGATTATGTAAAACATTACCCAAGCTATTTAAATACCAAAAATCATGACGATCCGTCAACCCCTTCTGTAGTTATTAGCCTCCAACGGTTTCAACAAAAACGCCAACTGCAGGTCCAAACAAGCCGCTAGGGGGGCCAAACTTACACCACCTATTCCCTGTTCCAGACCCTATGTATTGGTGAAAAATCATGAACCTGGCACTTCCAGGAAATTTGACCACAAAATTTAAAACTCAGCTGCAGTACCTTACTTATCCGCTAGGAGGCCCATTATCGAACTTGACCTTCCTCTTTAACACTCCTACCTACCAACTGAATATCATGCACAGCCGTCAACAGCACCTCGAGTTATGCTGGCGACATACAAATTCACACACATATAAAGCCCACTGCAGTACCGACGGAAAATGCAAGGGAAACCATTTTTGAACTTGGCCTCCGTTTCCACAACATCTACACACCTGCAAAAAATCACGAAGATCCATCAACGTTTCCGTCACTTTTTTTGTCTACAAACAAACACAAAAAAATGCAAAGTCTGCTGCAGTACTGTTGGAAAACACCAGGTAAACCATTTTTGAACGTGACCTTCCTTTGCACAACCACTACACACCTACCAAAAATCATAAAGATTCATTGAAGCTTTCTTGAGTTATGCTCCTGACATACATAAAGACCCACCCAACAGATTTTTCAACCGAAAACATAATCTTCTCCGAGTACAAGTACTCGGCGAAGATAACTACTATATGGACATGGGGCGTCCACTTGGGATAGCTGACACATGCTATAAAGCAAGAACCGGGAACCAGCGGTTGTCGGTACCAAATTGTATAGGGGGCAAGACAGTTGAGAAAATTTTGAAATCGGGACCCTTTGAACTGCTATATGAGAGACAAATTTTGCTGGAAGAGTTTACTAAGTTAATCAAGCAGATATATAGACATCTCTATTGTAAAAAGAAATACAGCTTGATTTTTTGAGACGATGCCCTCCGACATATTTTTCACCGCGGGAGGCGCGACATGCACCCGCAGGAAAATCTTGAACCATTGAAATGCTATTTCCCGAATTTTGATGAACAAGTTTTGCTGGTAAACAAAGTAAGTTTAATGACCCAGGGGCGAAGCCCCCCGGAAGCTCTTGCATTTTAGGCTATTGAGAAGGCTTCTTTTTCAGTTTTGAGGGTCATATTTATGATAATCATGGTAGTCAATCAACTTCTATTCTCCACAGGACCTTGACATACAATACTTAAGTTTAGGTGAAACCGTGAAAGACAACTAAAAACTCAGAAACAACAATATCAATAGTTTATTCAAGGAGATTTTAACCTCGCTGGTTTATTTAGCTACTAAAAAATATCAATAGTCGATACCAGTTTTCCGTTTTTTTTTGCTGTGTCCGTCTTCTCCGAAGTCGAAGCGCTACCGGTACAATATCGTCGCTGTCAGAACTTCTCTTCGGTGCGAAATAAGAAGCGATATTCCTGGTATTCCCACGCTTAAACGCTGACATGTTTCCAGAAAAATCGCCGCCGAGGCGGTCGTCCCTCGGCGACGTAACTCTCTCTGCGGCGAAAGTCCCTTTGTCGGCATAATTTAGAGAACCTTGGCCCGTGTTAGAAATCGCGTCACCCCCCTGGATTGCCCAAATATATACGCCGCCGTTCCAGGAAGCCTCCGAAACCGCTGTTCTGCGTCAAATTGTAACTACTACAGAAAACGTGGAACAGAAAGTTCAAGGAACGTAAAAATCACCGGTCGCCAGAAGTTCGCTGGTGACTGCCACACGTAGTTCCAACTCACGTATTTTCCCAGGAAATTGCTGCTGATTGACAGTCAGCAGCCTTTGATGACAGTCGGCGAAGGCGCCAGAAAGACTAGATGCCCTGGGAACAAGGAAAGTCATGGGCTGTGCCACAAATTTGAAGTAGCCGAATCGTCCAATCATGGCGAAGCTTATCAATTTAGTTGAAACATTATCTTCCTACTTTGGTAGAAATGAATTTTCTGTGCATCAATTCACTGTTCTGGATGAAAAATGACATAACCTTGCTCCAGAAATTTGTCAGAAATACAGTTAAAAATTAATTCTCTCCCGCACTGAAAAAGAATGTGTTGCTCAACTGCGGACTGTCAACTTCCAAATAAGGAGATTACCCAGAATCTGATACATTTACGGCTGTTCTAATAGTCCGGGACCCACCCCGCTGATCGTCACAGAGAGGCGTACTCGGCCAGGTCGGCTACTGTTTACGTTTTGGCGCGATGCTGCCGGGTGTACTCTCCAAGCAGAGTGTTTTTAGGCCTTTTTGCCGGGCTTTCTACTTTGTCTAGACAAAAAAAAAGATGACAAAGTAGAAAGCCCGACAAAAACGCCTAAAAACACGTCAAAAACCAGCCGAAACCCATGCTCTGCTTGGAGAGTAGCCGGGTGGGAGGGGCTGCGAAATAAGATCGGAGCGGCAAGGCGGGTGCTGATAGCTTCCTGTGAAACCTCATACCTTCGCCAAATGATTTTAACCTTTATGACTGACGTATTAGGAGTGTTCTTCATCAATCATAAATCATACCAGTTGATCATTTTCTCCATCCAAATAACAGAAGTTGTCTGAAGTATAAGCTTAACCAAGGAGGTTATGCTAACATTTATCATCAATTAAGCAAATGAGGTCCTTATTAGAATAAGTTGATTCAATGATATTCACATTCACATAACTTGCAAATGCCACAAGTATGAAATTGCCATCATCTACCAGTATGGAACTGTAGTTTCTCATTAATAATACAAATTAGGTCTACATTTGCATATTTTTTAACTATCAACATTTCTATCTTGATCTTCCTGAATCGGTGGTGTGGTGAACTATTTTATTTTTTTTTTGATTTGGAAAAAATAGAAGAGGCGAACCCGAGAACAAAAAAGTCAAATTTGTGCGGCCTTATACCTGAAGTAAAAATGATTCAGGGTTTAAACATCCCCAAAGTGGATTTTGTTCTCATCTGTGTGAACCAATTACAACAACACTTCGAGATCTTCACACTTAAGAAAAGATAAGGGTGTCCACCTTGGCATTCCTCCCTGGGGATAGATAGGATTGATGTCACATTCGGAGAAGTCGTAGCCCATCTCCCACAGCTGCCGCGCAAGTTTTACTCCGACTTTTCTCTTGGTGAAGTCAGACTGCCGACCTTGCCACACATACAGCTCACTGCCAAAGTCAAACACTAAGACCTACAGTGGTGAAAGAACATGGCTTAGTTTACAATGTATATCAAAGATATATTGGACTAACTGAACCTGATGTAACAATCATGAGGAAGAATCAAATCCAAGAAAATTATAAAGAAATGACCTTCCAATAATCCTGCTTGGTTTTCTTCACATTTTAAAAAGCCTCTTTGTTTCATTTCGCATCACCTAAATTTTACAGCATGGTGAAAATCCACTGTTTGCATCATCTTTGAGTTTGCATTTGATACAATGGAAATGTCGACACCTATTCAGTCATTTGTATGTCCTTCCAATGAAGATGTCCCATGGCCATCTGGGAGCATGTTTGATAAATACCTGTTTAGAGTCCAGCATGTCTATTTTGGGCAGCTTGCCCCAGTAGTCCTCATATGGAATCAGCTTATTGTCCTGCACCTGGTACACACAATTAGTGGCTGCCACCTTCATCTCATAGATCTCATCTTCATTCACATCACCAGCACCTGGTAAGCAGAACCACAGTTAGGTCTGAAAACGTGGACTTAGTTGTTTTCGTATTTTTCTAACCAGGGGTGCTGCACGCTAAAACTTTCAGCATGCCTACTTTCAAATTGACCCCTGGCCAGACTTAGCCACTTGTGGTCAAAGTCATCAACTGGGATTTGTTAGATCAAGATAGACCCATTTCCATTCTTGGTAGCCATTTTGAAAACGAGGCCACTGGTGATCCTGATAACTCAAGCAACTAGATAAGATTTCAGACGTTTCAGACAGCATCCGCTAACTTTCGTCAGTGACTAAGGACAGATCTGGTAGAACTAGGTTTTTATACCAAACCTCTGAATAGATATGTTAATGAAGTAAAGACAGTTTCAGATGGTTCAATAGAATAGCAAGTTAAGACAAGATAATAGTACCTTGGTAATCAGCCTTCCCTCCAAGGGCCTTCCAGAATGGCTTGGCCTTATGTAGCTCCTTCCTGGGTTCCTCCAGGTTGATCAGAGTACTAGCCTTACAGCCTAGGTCTTTCTTGGCTTGGACAACTGAGGCTATTTCTGCCGACTTATTGGTGGAGCAAAAAGCAAAAATTGTCAGTCCTGGATTCTTGTATTATATCTGTGCTGCTATTGATTAGTTTTGCACATTCAGTTCATTTAGTTCAACGCTTCATCAAAATAATGTTGCATTGGTTAAAGTCAGCAGGCCTCACATGAGCAACTTCTGACATTTAAGTATGTCATGATGCTACCAAATTTTTACAGTTGGCAAAGTGTAATCAAGATACACATTGAAGCTTTTATCAGAATTGATCAAGTAGCCACATTCAACAATGTTTACTCGTAGCCAAATGAATGATGCAATTCCAACAAACATGACATATATATTAATTATAACCTAACATGAAAATCATTACCCACCTTCGCCTTTTCAATGACATTTGCAAATTCTCCAATCCAGTTGACTACTATGTTGGGAGTGACCAGGATGAAGCAATCTCCACTGTTCAGTGATACTGCCTTAGGCTGCACTAATCTAGTCTGGACATGTCGCCGCCCTGAAAATGTCTTAACTTGTTTACATCATACTTCTAAATGTTGACTGCTAGCTAAGAAAACAAATACTCAAAAATATAAATCATTTAATAACAACTTTAGTTTACATGCATGCCTTGAACTGTTAACCTATTCCTGGTTAGAGTTTCCGTTTTATGACTTAACAGATTGAATGTTGCATTCTGCTGTAAAATAGGAAATTCTTAAAGACTTGGTAAAGGGACCTTGCCACTGTATTTATCACTAATGTCTTGAAAGTTTGTCAAAAGATGTATTTCATAGTACTAAAAGATATGAAAGATGTGCATAAAACTGACCTTTAACCTGTAGCAGCATGACATCCTTAAATGGCAGAAGTTGCTCATGTGAGGCCTGTTGACTTTGTGTACTGCGGAGGGACACATTGCTGAAGTCTTCTGTACTGGCCAGGCCAGCCAGGGCTGAGCTCGCAAACCCCGCATGCTGACTTACTGAAACACAATCCAACAGTCAACAACAAGTGAAGACATAACATAAATCCAGTTTGTAGATTTGTTTGTGGTTCAATGAACAGAACTAAGCACTCTTACTGATTCTGAATCAAAGTTAAATTCTTACTGATGGAAATGCTACAGAGAATTTGAAGGGTGTAGCCCCATGGTCTTTTAGCACCAAAAGAAGTTGAGACAACAGACTTTTCTGCTTGTTATCATACACTGCTTGAGTCCGAGGACTGAGGGACAGAGACATGAAGATTCTACCTTTCTGTACTGTTGCTCTCTTCAGCTCCAGGTCAGCCACCCCCAGGCGGCGCTCCTCGTACTCCTGTTTAATGTCTGTTCTCTCCTGTAGTTTCCTCAGCGGGTTACTACTAACAGGGGCCACCTTCCGACGGGGGCGCAGGGCTCGCTTGTGGAGAGCATGGGTTTGAGATAAACTGCAGGGGATATAAAAATCACAACTATGTCACAATCTTTCAACCAGTTTGTACTGCAACTTACAGTGATGCACATAATACGCAAAGTTTCGTTCAGTCAGGCTGTCTCAAGGAACCGTCACTCAGCCTGTGCCTGGACAGAAATTCATTTGTTGGGACGGGGAAAAAATTCACCCCTTCCATCACAAAAATATATGAAAACATCTTCTTCTATTCCAGTGACTTTGCTAGTAACTGTTGTAGATTGTAAATTTAGAAGTACTGTACCCAAAAAATCATCGGAATGTATTCAATGGCTACGTAGCTTTGCAGGACTGTAGAAATATTTCATTACCAGTGTTGCGTTTCTCAGTTCATCAAAACGTAAACAAGGGGGAAGGGAGTATGGTGACATTGTGTTTTGCTCTACTGGCCAAGTTTCCATGGTACTACATTTTTTATTCAGTAAAGCTACTTCCTTTGGTGCAAGTGCGATCAAAAATTACGTGCTAGGTTTTTATGTTCTGCTGGCAGGCCCACTTAACTCAATGAAACTTTGCCTCTGAAAAGTGTTTCAGAGGATCTGAAATTCCCAAAATTCCCGGGGGAGCATGCACCCAGACCACCTTTGGCTTTCCCTGTGGGGTGTTGAATCCAGCTTGTATTTGTCTCTACCTTCTGAGCATGATGAGAAGTACAACATCTTTATCAGTCCACCCTTACTTCATCCGAATTTTTCTTCAATTTCAAATTTGGGAAAGTTATGATCTTCATAATTATGAATTTATAGCACATTAACAAATTCGAGCTTCTCATCAATGCAAACAAAATTGAACATTTGTTTAGGCACTGGTGTGACATGAGACTTCTATATTGTGCAGTTACTGTGACTGTTACAGTAATAATGTTTCTCTGAGATGATATTTATGACACAGACATGACACCACACCGTATTCTACCATTGCCTGCAGTTGTGAGCAGTATCATGATACTGTCCAGTTTCCTTCACAAACAAGAAGATCACAGAAGAAATAGGGGACTTCCATACATGTATACTATAATGAATAATTTCATCAGTTTGGTGAATGACTGAATAACAAGGTTTGTTATTCACCACCAGGCAGTAACATAACAGCCAATCATTTCGGTGACTGTCTGTCACCTCCCTCAGGACAATTCTGACTGGTTCACTCTGAATTGCAGCTATAGGTGTCGCAATTGTGGGGCAAAGGGATTAAGGAGGCAATATGCATCAGGAAATCTACTCCAGTCATAAACCGTGATCGGGGAGGAAACGTAGGATGTTACATGTATGTAACTGCCTGGTTGTGAGGACAGAATGTGGTTATTCTTCCATACATGTACCTTGGTGTGTTGACCAGAGCATCAATACTGATTTGGTCAAAGTCATCCAGGCTGATCTCCACCTGCCCTACATCTACAGGTGCTTTGGTTTTGTAGAAGGACTCGAAGGTTTCCTCATCATCAGGTCTTCCTACTGCTGTCCTGGTGACCTGGTCAGACTCCACAGGTTTGGAGGCTTGCATAGCTGGTACTGGAACAAGGCAGATAGGGAACAGAATCATTCTATCATGTACCTAATTCCTACAACACATGAACATGTCATAGTTTATTGATTAATATCTAAACTATAATTAATAGCTGGTGCACGGAACAGTAAACAACAGGTGGATTTAGCAATCCTCAATTTCACCAAAGTTTTGGACAAAGTCCCCCATAACAGACTTATATCAAAACTGTAATATAATGGAATTCAAGGCACTACACTGAATTGGCTGAGGGCTTTCCTGACCAACAGGGAGCAGACGGTAGTGGTAGAAGGGAAGTTCTCCGCTCTGCCTTGGATCTGCAGCGATTGCGTCGCAACGACCAAGCTATGATCAGATGGATTTGCGACGCCAAACCCCAGGATGACACACCGTCAGAAACTCTGCACGCTAAACTTGGTCTTGTGGACATTGCATCTGTGCTGCGGTCTTGCCGACTCCGGTGGTATGGACATGTTGAACGTGCCAGTGGCTGCATCAACGCCATCACCAAAATGCAGTTGCCAGGCAACAGAGGTCGTGGTAGATCTAGGAAATCTTGGATGGAGTGTGTCAGGAAGGACATTAAGGTGTGCGGTTTGACCAGCGTAAACCCCCTGGACAGAGCCGAGTGGAAGAGCGGTGTGACAACTTATCACTCCCTGCAAATTTGATCATACACCAGTCTAGTCTAGATAGGGTTAAAAATCATTTGGTGGTACAGGACTAGTACCGTATTTTCTCGATTAAAGGTTTGTTTGAGGTCACCGTCCCGACAAATTGGAGCAGAGCCTGAAACCAGCCGGAACACAGACGAGGGGACCGTCGAATAGCACCGATTTATCCATATAACGTTTAGATGAGAATGTTGACGCGTGAAAATAAAGTTGAACTTCAATAAACGACAGTGTTTCGTATGTGCATCATTTATATTAGCAAGAAAAATAGATACGTACGGTACCAGTACACAAAAAATTAGACGTACTGAGCACCAAGTCATGCCGCCGGCATGGTTCGGCACCCAGCCGTTCCCAGCCCAGTGCTCAAGGAACCCCGAAAAGAACACCGGCACAGTAAGTACACCATATAAATAAGACATCGGTAAGACATGCATTCATTTATTTTGTGATTTTCGAAGAAATACCGATCCCCGGTGACGATGTTGTTATTTTGAAGCTGAAAAGGGAAAACCCCAGAGCTTGGTTCAAGGAGCTGAATGTTCTAACTGGTAGCCAAAGGAAGGAGATGACAGTTCGGGTAGAGGGTGCGGACCCAGAAGACCATCAAGGCATAGCGAACAAATTTAACGACACCCTCACCAACATCACAACATCCTTACCACCATTGAACCTGTCGGAGCTACCAGCGTTTCTCCCTGCTAGGCCAACGCCGATGGTCCAGCCGTGGCAGCTGTGTCAGAAACTGCTGAAAGTGAAAACTACAAAGGTCCCAGGCCCGGATGGAATCAGTGGCAGGGCGCTAAAAGAGTTTGCTTATGAGCTAAGTACACCTATAGCTGACATCCTCAACATGCGAGAAGGTACCGTCCCACTGGAATGGAAAGAGGCTAGTGTGGTGCCTTTACCGAAGACCTCCCCACCGAACATTAGCCAGCTCCGCCCTGTCTCACTGACGTCACTCATAGCCAAAGTCTGCGAAGGCTTCGTTGTGTCATGGGTCCTACTGGACATAGAGAAGAACATTTCTACAGACCAGTTCGGATGCCTGAGAGGCCGTTCAACCACACATTGCCTCGTTAGCCTCGCCAACCATCTCTACAAGACTGCGGACAGACTTGGGACTTGTAGTACATGGGTTCTTACTGACTACAGCAAGGCTTTCGACCTTGTCGACCATACTAGGGCGATGAAACATCTGCTTGAGATGGGCGTCAGACCCGAACTCATTCCGTGGCTTGCCAACTTTCACTCGGGACGCAGCCAGATGACCAGGTACCACGGAGTTTTGTCTCAGACAAAAGAACTCACGTGTGGACTAGCACAGGGCACTAAACTTGGCCCTATCGTGTTCATTGCCCACACAAACAGCTCAACTGACAGACTTCAGTCTCCCACCTGGGCCTTCGTCGACGACCTGAACTTGATTGAATCAAGACCTCTCTCCCAACCATCCCAGCTTCAGAACGACCTCAACGAACTTTCTTCCTGGTCAGACAACAACAGCATGAAACTGAACCCTGGCAAATGTAAGGCCATTCATATCTGCTTCAGCCAGATGCCTCCACCGCCACCCCCTCTGTCTATCCACGGACACGAGCTGGAAGTCGTCAGCGTCGCCAAGTGCCTAGGAGTGACATTCGAAGCAGACCTGGGATGGGGAGCTCACGTCATGGACATAACGACTAAAGGAAGCCAAAGACTGTACCTCCTCTGTCGACTTCGACAATTCAACCTACCTGTGGAAGACCTGGTCACTGTATACACATGTTTCATCCGTCCCGCACTCGAATACGCTGCTCCACTCTGGCACCCCGGCCTTACAAACGCACAACACAAGAAGATAGAGAGGATTCAGCGACGGGCAACGAAGATCATTCTGGGACACGACTTCTCGTACAACCAGGCCTGTAAAGCTCTCAAACTACAGAGCCTCTACGACAGAAGAGAAGACCTGTGCCTGGAGTTTGGAATGAAACTGTCCAACTCAAACCTTTACCATCACTGGCTGCCAAACCGAAGGGGCGAAGTGACAAAGAGAGCAACAAGACAGAAATGTAAACTTGACCTCATACCAGCACGTACCAAAATCTTTCGGTGAAAAATTACACAAGGGTTTCAGGCTTGATTTTTTGGGGAGGCGTGCCGTCATCGCGGTAATATCGAATGTTCAAACCCAAGCTACACTTCTATGTTGTATACAATCGGCAAAGAAAATAGAATTTAGCTCAACAAAACTTTACTACGTATCAGCTACGTCCTACAAAAAATACACACAGAATAAGTTGGTAAAAATAAAACACAACTTTTCAACACTTGTTCCATATGCGCCCTGTAATTATTGAACATAATGAGGAATTTGACACCCTACTTTGAGAAAGAACGCAATAAAGACGTCCATCTTTTTGTCCCATATTTTCCACGGTTAATTTCTCCGGTAACTGCACTGAATGTGTTCAAAAGTTGTCGATTCAAGCCTTCCAACAGCCGCTTCGTCGTGCGATCCTTGCGATCCCCGCCATTCCCCTAACATCTCGCAAATTCACGCTTAGCTGAAATCTCGCGAGTAGCGAGACTCGCATGTCCTTGGTCGTTTTTTCTTGACGTGACGGATATGTGCGCTGTGACTGGTGGATTACAATATCTGACGCCTGTTTACCATTTCTGGCGGGAAGAAAGCGTAATACTCAGCCGCCGCGGCTTAAAACTTTAATACTGTTTACACAGATTACAGAAAGCCTGATAGCTATAGGAGTATTTCTGAATTTTAAGGCTTCTTTGATGACATTAACTGACGGCGAACCGAGAGGGACAAAACAGAAATAAACGTCAGCCTGATGCGACCGGCCAAAACTGTAGTGGGGAGGGCGGCGCATGACGCCGAGTTTTCGGCGGCCACCAAATATTACTAGCAACCACCACGGCGCTCTTTGTGTGTGGCTGGGGTTGTCGCCAGCGGACATTAGAAATGATCTAGATTGCCCTCGTCACAAACTTCCGTTGATCCTTTGGAGTTTTTGAAAATTCTAAGCTCTGTTTAAATATCTTTATTTTTGTCCATTAAAAATGACGGGTTGAACAAAAATTTTGTCCGTCATGAGCGACAAAAACCTGTCAAATGACGGGAGGACGGGCGCTGGCGAGAACACTGCTGGCTATATAGATGTACATGTATACAGATACAGAATTGATACAGTGTTACAAAAAAACTCACAAAAATTGAGTGTAGAGTAGGTCAAGCCACAAATAACCGATACATGACAACCATATAATCATGATCGTGTATCTGCTTAATATACTGTGGTTAGCACTGCTGATAGCCAGGAACGTGTACCTACTGATGTTCACAGTATGTTTGCCCATGTGTGACACTGAAACTTCTTACTATAAGAATGTATGGCATAACTCACATCTGGGTGGCTGGAAGCCCGAGTCTTGTGCCGGTGCTGGTGGTGGTGCTGGCACCTTGAAGTGACTGAGAGGATCTGGCATCGTGCCCTCTACATGGGTGGAAGATAAAAAAGTACATGTAAATACAATGCAATCCATCCCAATTCAACAGGTCATCAGTAATTAATCAGTAACTAAATGGTGGTCTGCATGCAAACAGCAAATATGAACTCCTCAAAGTGCTTAGTATACTTGATAATAATGATATTATGGAATAGTACAGTATGGTACATGTTTGCAACAAAATATACACCCTTCTTGCACCAACAAAAAATAATTCTTCCAGCTCTTGATTAATGCTGTCATCATCATCATCATATCGGGCAGCTTGCCCGGACTAAGGCTGCTCTCTCCCTCCAGGCGTCACGGTCCGCCATTAGTTGGTCTAGTTCTTCAGACCTTACCCCTACATCCCCAGCAAGTTGCTCTATGTAGGCCCGACACAGGAGTGCCCATGAGTTGGTGCCCAGAGCAGGAGTTCACTTACAAGCTCTTCCTTGTTTCTGTAGTTATGTCCTGCAAACCGTACCCTTCTCTCTCGTATGGTTGATGGTACAGATGGTAATGTTCCATACAGTTCCTTTTTAGTCGGGTGTTGTTTCCAGGATTTATTGAGCACAGCTCGAAGCATGCGGGTGTAAGTTCCGTCAAGCTTGTTCTCAAGCACAGATTCTACCACAGCCCACATTTATATTAAGGATACTTATATTATGTTGATTGCCCGGTGATGACATCACAGTAAACATACGTGGCACCCACATTTGAAACTTGCACCGAAGGTCATACACATGTACTTCTGAGAAGCAAACAGTGCTTAATACTCGATATTGCAAGCTGTTACAATATTTGCTTTCACAGCTTGTCAATAATCTGTTTTTCATAGACCTAATGAGTTTCCAAACTGGATGACATGTCAACTTATAATTTGATTACCTGTCAGTACAAACCTCAAGCTTAAAGTACATGTTTGATGGTGCTTTAAGTTCAATAACAGGAGAAATGTATATAGTTGGTCATTTTGGTGCAAAAATTTAGATAAATTGAATAATGGAGATACTATCATTCTTGAATATGATTGTAAATGTTATATGTTTTATTTTGGTGTAATAAAAACTTACACGTAAAGACTAAATACGGGAAAGAGACTGTTGTCTGTTGGGCACTGATAACTAAATTATATAATTATAGAAGCTTATTGTTAGGTAAATAAGCATGTACCATGGTGGAGTGGTTTGGGCACAGACTTGACTTTCCGCTCCACCATAGGTGACCTTGCAGGAGAGGCCAGTGGTGACATGCCCTTGGCACCCAGCTTTCCTGCCACAGTGAACTGTTCAGCATCCTTACTGCCCACACGTTGTTTCCAGGTCTCACTACTGTCCTGTAGTTTGGACATACGGTCAGCCAGGCTGGTGGGCCTCTCTGGCCGGGTCAGGCTTGGCCTTCGCTCAACCTATAGAACAAATCCAGCACAAGATTACACCAGCATAGTTCTAAATGTATATGTTGCCACATACACACACTGTAAGGTATACTGTGAGCTCAGTGTACAGTTTACTGAAATCATTTACAAAAAACTTACATTCACACAACTTCATTTCCTAGGTGCATGCTCTTCCAAGGTCACACAACTTCATTTCCTAGGTGCATGCTCTTCATCTTAAAAACAAACAGTAAAAACTTAGGGACAGCAGGATATTTAGCGGGGGGCCTGCCCTAATTCTCAATATTTTTTTCCATGGCCCCCCTCCCACCTCAAAAATGTTTCCATGGCCCTCTCCCTACAGGTATTATGTAAAGATGGTAGAAAAACAACCCCCATTTATAAAACAACAACACAAAACACGTCATATATGGACGTCAGGGCGATGGCGTCCAATTGGGAGGATTTTTCAGAGGCAAATTTTCATTGAGTAAAGTAGGTCCACTGGCAGCACATGAAAACTTAGCACATAATTTTTTAACACACTTGCACCAAAGGAAGTAGCTTTACTGACTAGTATCATCGAAACTTCACCAGTATAGCCAAAAACAACGTCAAACCCACACTCTCACACACCCTCTTTCCCTTTCTTTACATTTTCAAGAACTGAGTTGAGAAACACAGCACTCAGATTTTTTTGTGAACTTCTACATTTATCATCTGCAGCTACAGAAGTCATGGAATTGATCATGAATAAGACTGTAGAAACAGCATGGAAAAGTCTGCCAACAGTCCCAACACAGCAAGACACAACCGCACACCCCCATGTGACAATGTTTCCTGAGCTTAGCTCCGCCCCCACTACAAAATTTTCCTTCACTGACGAAAAGTGTCAGGTGGACACTTGAAATGTCTGAAAATAAAATGCGGTAATCCAGTGGCATGGATTCAATTACACTTCTATTTGTAAAATGAATATTGCACTACGATTCAACAGATTCGTTACAAATTTTCCATGACCCTTCCCCCAATCCCGATTTTTTTCCATGGTCCTCCCCCTAAGCCATTTTTCTCCTCCGTGGCCCTCCCCCCCCAAAACGAAGCAGCCCCCCCCCCCCCACTGCTTAATATCATACTGTCCCTTGGCAAGAGGACAAGATGAAAACAAAGCTGAGAAGAAAACTACATTTATTGCTCAATCCCTAAAATTAAACAAGAGACTTTTCCTCTCTGGCAAGACTTTGAGACTTGACAGTGTTTTCATGTCAATAGTCCAGTTCAGCATGATATCTCCAAGAACTAACAATTTAACCTTGTGTGGCTTATGATGTGTCTCATATCTTTAAACATGGAAGGATGTAGACATGTAGACTCCTTGTTCTCAAAGTGACATCATCTGTGAATACAGTTCTGAAGCTCTGCTCACCCTCTTTTTCCATCCCTCCTCTGCTACTTCTATCATGGACATGCGATCCCTCAGGGTCACACTTTGGGAAGCATCTTCCTTCTGCAATCTGGCCTTCCAATCCTCGTCTCCTGATCTCTTCAATGCTGCTAGCCTATTCAAATAAGGACAACCAGGATTAAATGTAGTCTACAACAGTTACTACACCATCATCTGTGGGCCATGCATCATCAGGGCATCTTATATCACACAACTATCTGACAAGCTGTACTTAAGATATCACAGTATAAAAACAATGTGATATTTAGTTTTACTCACATTAATTCTCATAAAATCATTTAAACATTGGCTGTATATATTTTTGTAACTTTCCCATACATGTGTATGTACTTTCGAATACAGATGACAAGTAAAATGGCATAATGTCGGTCCAATCAACAATAAGAACCTGGTGAGAAACATGGGAATAAATTGTACATACTACACAATGTCATGTACAAACCAACTACATGCATTTTGTACATGCAAAAGAAATTTCAAGTTTAAAGTTGGACTTTGAAGTGACAATAATACAATAACATGGGGCTTCCATACTTGATACATGAGGTTAGTGATTAGAACACCTACCTGTTGTGGACTTCATCCTCGCTGTGTAGGGTGGAAGTAAAGGTGAATGTGTCAGTGGAAATCGGCCATTAATCAAGCGCCACCACAGATCTAGATTCCATGATTAAGCAAATTAAAGCAACCCATCATCCAGCAGAGAAACACTAACTGAGAGAAAGCACACTGTTTTTGTGCTTTACTTTGGCTGCTCTTGTGTGTTTTCTGTCCAACTTGTATATCTGTACCTGTTTTGTCACATTGTATGAGAACACGAATCCTGTTAGTTCATTATCATATATCAAAATGCACTACACTGTACGTCATGGGAATTTGGAACACATCTTCTCCTCAGTGACCATCAGCATCCCCAATGATAAAGAGATACAATGTAAATACTTAACTTTAAAAAAACTTGTGACAAGGTAACTATAAAGTTAACTTAATTAAAAAGAAATAAAATTGATATATTTGAGTTCAAAACATTCCGTCAGAGTGTTTTCCTGCTGGAAATATTTCAATTGACCCGCAGTATCAGGTAAATGTAGAATGTCAGTAACAAAATGTCAATGAGCAAACTGGCTTAGTAAGTTAGAATATAAGCTTTTATCAGATTTATGGGTACCAACAAGAAAGGTTAAACAAAGACGGGTTATACACAAGATACTAGTAGTCACTGCTCTCAGTTCCTTATTTCAAGGTAGTGATGGTAGTCAAGTTATCAGATTTAAAAAGGGACAAGTATTAAAGGGGCATATTGTGATCGTAACAGAAAACAAAATTCACCGTTTTTGTTTATTTTTCTTCATCATTAGTTGGATCTACCTTATTACACTGCACAGTGATATTCATCACATATATGAATGCGACTTTGTAGTGTATATGCAATTCCCACAGCCGCTTGACTTGCCCGCCATTCAAACAAACCACCGAACACGTGATGGAACGTGTGAAGTTCTGAAGTTTGTTCACTTGTGGTGATTTTCCTTTGTCCCTCGATCTCCATTTTGCTTTTTCATTGTTTATTTATGATGGAAATGTGACAAAATGATGGAAATATGTTGCAAATAAGTTACAAATTTGTTAGAAATGTGAATCTGAATGTATATTTTTCAAAATCAGAATATTTGTAGTTTTTGCCCACCAAATTATACAATATGCCCCTTTATAATAAGAAGATGCAGCAGAAGCAGACTTTAATGTAAATGTTAATGCAGACAGATCTACAAGATGGCAGCATGATGTGGCAAAAAAAGCAGATCTAGACTTCAGATATGATAGACTTAGCCTACACTGTTGTACAAAGTGTACCTGGAAGCAATGACAGATGCTTGTTTCTCTGCTTCAGACGTAGCTCTTTCTGCCTCCTCTACCTCAGAAGTTGTAACAGGCATGGTCATGTGCCTCTCCTGAGAGAAGCGCCGCCTACGTGGTGAGGTGGTCTCTGCTCCTGGTGGCTTGGACAGTGCACCCCCGTCCACTACATCACCCGACCTGACCCTGGCCAAGTTGCTGGGTGCAACACTGGCCACCCAGCTGGGTGCTACTGTCATCTCACCGTTCATGTCTTCATCATCAGCACTAGTTCTCTCATGTTTCAAAATCCCTCGCACCTCCCGAGAGGCATCAGAGTCTGATCTGGGTTTGAGAATCCCCTCCACAGGAGCCTGAGACTCTGGGGAAGCCTTCTTCAGAATTCCTTCCATAGGCTCTTCAGATGATATCCTCCTTTCAGGGGTTTTCAGAATCCCTCTGACTCTTGGTTCATCAATGTCTGACTTATAGGGGCTGCGTACTTTAGGCTCCTCATGAGCACTTTCAAATGATCTTTCCTTCTTCAGAATCCCTTTAACTCTGGTGTCTGGAGAAAGTGGTAAGCCAGATGCATCTTTCTTCAGAATACTTCTTGGAGAGCACTGTTCCCCTCTGCCATCTTTCATCTCTAGGATAGACTTTGGTTCTGCCGAATGTTCCTTTTTGTCCTGACGTAGGATCCCGCGGATGGGTTTGGCTGGTGCCCCTGCATCACGAAGATCTGACCATGACCGTGCAAGGGACACCCCACTGTTATAGAACTGGGCGTGCATTTCCCGTGCCTGGTCAATGGGTAGACTAGACATGGCATCAGGGTCTGGGGGAGGTTGGAAGCTCATGACAAGTGGAGACATTTTTGCAGCTTCTCCCATCTTGGCCTTCTGTACTTCTTCTACTGTAATAGGTTGAGTTTTGAATCTAGATGCTGTGCGACGTTTCCGTGTGGGTGTTGCTATCTTAGGCTGAGGCTTGGGAGGTTCAGCTTTCTCATTGAAAAGTGCCATTTTCTCAGCCAACGTCAAGCGGGAAACATCCTTGTCATCCTCCACATTGTTCTGGGGAGGAGAGGGCTCTTCGTGTTTTCTGGAACTGGAGGCTATCTGTGAAGCAGAATGCAGCTCTTCTGGTGTGATTGGCTGAGTTTTGGACCGTTCATACCTCTGTGCTCTTCGTATTCTACGCTGAGCTGCAGAAGTAACGGGAAGCTTTGTAGACTTTGCTTTCTCTTCTTCTTGGATTTTCTTGAAGATTTCTGCTCGTGCCGTGACACTCATGCGGGCAGTTTCCCCCTCAGAAACTAAGGGCTCGCCCTTCTCGTTCAGGAGGGACGGTTTGCTTTCCTCTATCAGGTCATCCAGTTTTTTTGGTGCTGGTTTACCATGCTGTGCTGCCTCTTCAACTTCAGCTGTGGGACAGATGAAAAAACTGCTTTGAGTGCCCAACAAGAACATCAACAATGAGATTTCCTTCAGTACTGTGCTTTGATTAAAATTGCTTTCATTGATACTAGGATGCCCTAATAGCTGCTATTCCTTGCTTCTGATAACATATTGTGCATAGGTATGTAGTGTATTTGTGAGAATTTTTTCCATCTTAGCACCAACAGAACAACATAACATTCATTTGAGTTATTTCTTTCTCCTTGTAGTTGTAGTGATTAACAGTTTGAAAGGTGAACCAAGCCCAGATGATGAATGTTACACAAATCCAACTTCCTTGAAACAGTACACAATTTGCTCACCTGTGGTGACAGGTTGCGTCTTGAAGCCTGATGTGTTTGGTTTTTCTGGTCCTTCCCGTTTAGGGCGGTGTGTTGGCGTCTCCCTTGCAGCCGTGGCAGCAGCTTCCTTCTCCTTCCTTTGGAAGAAACTGAAAGGTGCCCGCTGGCCCAGTAGTTCCTTAAGGGTCGTAACTGTCTCAGATCTGAAAGAAATATCAGACTGAGGTTCAGACAACAGAAGAGATCAGAAAAAGGGAAAATCTATCCTAATGGTGTTTACCATGTATTTTTTGCCATTGACATGCTATAGTCTTCATTTTTTGGCAGATCACTTTTAACGTTAGGAAAGAGTGGTGTCAGTTAATTTTGGAACTGCAGGGATGTTTTTGTTAAAATGCTAAATAAGAATAACTGAGGAAAGGAGGGAAGAATGTCCATGAATTGGGACATGCAGGAAGCCTAGACAGAGCTGCATACAAATTACACTAATAGATTAATATGCAAATTTGGTCTTAATTTGCATGATTCATGAAAATCTAAAATTCCTGATTGTGTTTTCCATAGGACTACAATACATGTAATTGTAACATGTAATTCAAGACAGATAATACACTAATATACCAATTATGCAAATAAAGGGATTTTATACTTGTAACCTGTTTTTAAACATTTAAAATTAGATTAGATTATGCAGGTAACAAGTATAAAATTCCCAAGTTAAAGGTCAACATTACATGGATTATGTAGTTGTGGAAGTCATTTGCATAATTAGACAAATCTTGTCCCTGGTAATCAGGCTAAGTCCTATTCCTATTGAATCAACTGACATTGTGTCATGTCAATTACTGAACAGTACCTGCCAAACTGTAATGATCTGATTGAGTTCAATCAATTACCAATCAATATCAATTACTTTTATCACCTTCAGCGATACTCACATGTGGCTTTGGCACGCACTACAACATAATTCCTTCTTGGCGAAGGCAAATATACAAACAATGAACAATGAAAGTAATAGTGACATAAATGCTGGGTGTACCTTTAGGAGCATGATCTGATAAACTAAGTCTAGTGCCTGATGAACAGCACAGATTCTATGAAAGTCCATTCATAGCAGCACCTCTGGCAGCACTGATCTAGTACTAGTGTTACTCATCTACAGGAAGTGACAACAGTTACATGAACCCTGAAGTGTGTTAACAATTTCCTTTGAACTCTTGAACAAACACAGATTGAAGGACACATCCGTGTGTACAATATGGTCTGGCTGAGGAAACATTCAAGAATTGACAGAACCAGGAAGCCAGCCAGCCAGCCAGCCAGCCCAACCCATCACTACCGTTCCAGATTGGAGGTCTCCTCCAGGTCAACTGGAACTTCAGTCATACTAGAGGTGTATGTTGAAAATCAGCTGTTCACAACAGGTGATGGGATTAGGCAGAGCACAACAAAGCTTGTTTTTGTCAAGTACTATCCCTGTGACAGGACAGATGATATGTATGGTACATGTACGTATATACAGGTTCATTGTAGTAGTTTTTTTCAACAAGCACAAAGAACAGTCCTCTTAGGGACTGCAATTATGATGTTACCATTTCCAGTAGCTTGCATGTGGGGTGAGAGACAACAGCCAGGATTCAAACTCCCAACCTCTAGCTCTGGTTCACTAACCACTGGACTATGCATGTTCAGTACCCAGAAGTACTAGGATACAGAATGACTTTTCCCAATGTCAATAAACTATCCCAGAATGCTTGCAGAGACAGTAACGTTGTTGCGGTTAGGCCACACCAATCTAATTTGTTGGTTCTCGGATTTTTTCAGAAAAAAATATGGAGCAACAGAGCGAATAAAAATAAAAATTTGGCAACAACACTAGAATTTTAGGCACAATTTTCGAGTAAATGTAGGATATTTCCCTCCCATTAATAAAGTAAGTAGATCTATGAAAAAATGATATTTTTGCATTATGCAAAGAAGGTCCTCATTAGGATAACACACATTCCATTGTATTCACCATTCCTAAAGCTACCTCGAATATAGAAAATCCCTTACCACACACCCAAAACTATATCTCTATTTAATAATTTTTTCATGGAGATAATAATAGAGAAGTTTATTGCAAGTTCATGCCCGTGGGCTAATTGCAAATACATGATAAAAACATAGGAAAAACATACATGCGTCAGTAAACTGTGTCTGACTTTGCTGTAACAAACATTCTTGGTGTTAATAGCTTAATTTTGATATAACCTCAAAATACATGTATATAGTATCTAAATAAACATTAAGACAACTAACAACATTTGGCTCCAGGCCTACCTCTATTCTTAGCAGCCAGTTACTGAGTTAGACATTCACTACATGTACCAGGATCCTTGTTGATGTTATTACGTATCATGGCCAAAATGACAACAGTACGTATTACACCTACAGTACAGGACAAGTCCAGCTCACCCAGGTAATGCTGCATAATAGTAGTAGGCAGGTGTAGGCAGTTGGAAGTGGACTTGTCGTCGCTGGTTACTGTGGTGCATGTTCCATAACAGGACTAGAAGTAGGACACCACCCAAGTAAATCCAAAACAGTAACATGACAGTTGACTGAAAAACTAACAGAATTCTTGCTATATTTTTAACTCAGGGCAGCAGCAAGCAGAGCCTTCATGTACATGTACATGTGTAACTCTTTGAACCCAGCAGAACCAATGACTAATGTGTTCTGAAATGCAAGCATTTCTCTTCCTAAGAAGGCAGAAGAATGCCAAAAATGGAAGCCCTGCAAATTGGAGAAGAGCCAGAGAGTGGATTAGCCTACAGTGGGCTGGGCTGGCAGTGTGTATACAAATGGTAGGGGATGAAGTGTGACATACACATGTATGTGTTGAGGTCTGGGCCTTTACTGAGCACTTTATTGAGCCCTATATACTCAAGGATGTCCTTACTCCAAATAAAGAATTAGTGCTCAAGCAAACTGAACTTCAGGACTTTCTAGATCTGTTTGGGCTGGAAATTTTAATAAGGCAACTTATAAAGGATATGTGCTTTTAGCTTATATTAAAAATTCAAGTGTTTTAAACCTACCCTCTACATCGAAAAGCAAGTACAACATTGAAGTATCACTTTAACATATCAACTAGACAGGTTCAGGTCAGCACCTGGGCCACTGAGCCTGGTGGGATCCACTCCTATAATGGAACTCTTAAACTAATACTCTCACCTCACAAATAGAAGTACCCCCTAAAATAGAAGTACCCCCCGGACAAATCTTCAAAATCTATTTATAAGTACCCCCTGAAATATAAGTACCCCCCGGAAAATTTCAAAATTGACAGTCAAGGTAAACTGTGTCCATACAACTGTCCGAGGGAAATAAGATAATAAACAGGTAGGTTATATCTATTCAATTATGCCTCAGGACCATACCTATTAAGTATATAGATATCGAACAGAATAACTGTACATAGCTTGTTCAAATCATGATGATCTTCCTCACCACTTTGATAAAATATAATACTGTATTGTTGAAAAATTGGGCATAGGGTCCCCGCTATGACCCCTGACCGGGGGCCACGGTGCTTTCAAATTCAACAAGTGAAAATGTACATGACACATGCATTTTCTACCTGGAACTTAAAGCAAGAGATCAAAGAAAATTGTTGTACATGTATATTATCATTTTATGATTACTGACAATCAGTGACACTGACAATGTGACATATATAAATATTGATATAACAAAAATCATCAGATAGCAACTATATTACTAGACTAGAACTAATGTACCTGATCATATTTTTTAAAGACATCACCCCCCAAAAAAAACAAATATGAACACACTCCCTCCACAAAAAAAGATTATGTCTATAAACTTTCGCTCCATAGCGCTAGCGTCGAAAACAGTTTTTGTGAGACGCTCGGATTTCGGGTTCCGGCGGTAAAGCCCACAATATTGAACAGAGCTCGACTGTAAAAATAGCTCAACGTCTCAGGCCGCACATACGAGGAAGTTAGCAATGTCATGTTGACACTAGAAAACAGCGCTTAACCGCTAAATTGGGAAAATTACCGTCATTTTAAAATATGGAACCGGTTAACCTTCTGAAAATAAAAATGGCCTTTTGTGTCTATCGTTGCCCCAAAATGTAATATTTTCATGCGTTTACGGTATCATTTTAAAGATCGGTATCCGCGCTATGCAATATGCTGCTAGTTTCACTCTCGCTATGCCTGATAGCGGCAGAGAGTGGCGGCCATGTTTCGCGATTTCGAATCATATCGTATATATTTCTGCCGTTTTAGAGATTTTGTGGCCTCAAAACACATATCACAAGGGAAGTTAAGTTATGATTTATGTTTTTACAAGTAACATGTCTTCTGCGAACAACTTATTCTTCCGCTGCGCTGCCGATAGTGGGCAGGAATTATTCCCCGTGCACTCTACAGTCTACTCTACACGTTTTTTGATCAGCGTGCTTTGGTTTACGATGTAAACAGAGACTGTCAAAGTTATTTATATGAAAATTGTATTTTGAAATGTCAATGTCGCGTCTTATTTTCCTGTTTACTTTGTAGCGTCATAGCGAGACCGACCGATATGTTACGAGTGCTGCCAGGATAATTTTCACAAGGCCGTCAAAGCGGCGGGAAAATCAAAGCCACTTGGCCAAAAAATAACGAGCAAAAATATCGGGGAAATACGGGAAGAAAAATTTAAATTTAGATTTTAGGGGGATTCCTGCTTAGCAAAGCCTCCATTTAAAAAAAATAAAATAAACGTACCGTCTAAAATAAGAAAGTACCAGGCGGATTTTGAGGCGAAAAAAATAAACGTACCAGTACTCTCAAACTCCACCCACATGTAGCCTCCATAGCAGGCTCTACTGGGCCTTTTTTGGGGCTTATAATACACTTTTTGCAGCCAGCCCGTAACCATCAGCCAGACTGTAACCATTTTACCCGTAGAGCCTGCATGAAGATGGCGGCTCAAAGCGAAATTAAAATCACGTTAGGAGCGTTTGGCACAGAGGTGCGAATTTCCTGCCTATGGTGGACCGCTAACAAACTGCACGCACCTCCTCCAGACAATGCGCTGTCATGCCCCCGTGTGCACTAACCCAACAATTTTCTAACGTCAAAATGACTTTTTTTTTAAATACAGAAGTTTAAACTTACTTGTTCGACATTCTTTCGGCATGTCACGACCTAAATGCTATATACCAGTCGGCCCGGGGGCGTGACAGCGCATTGTCTGGAGGAGGTGCGTGCAGTTTGTTAGCGGTCCACCATAGGCAGGAAATTCGCACCTCTGTGCCAGGGCTCTAGCCAGCCCGAATTTAATTCCGTAAGCCCAAACTTTTTGTATAAACCTAACATATCGAGCGCCGAAGGCGCTAGGCGTCGCGCGGTAGGTGCGACAATTCCTGGGGGGGTCCGGGGGTATTCCCCCCGGGAAATTTTGAAATCTAGACCCTCTGAAACGCTATCTCCAGCATTTTGAGGGGCAAGTTTTGCTGGTTAACAAAGCTTTGATAATGCCATCTATTTTGGTGAAAAATTACTTGGTGAAAAAATACTTGGGCCTTCGTTGTATACAATCGGCAAATAAATGAAATTTAGCACCACAAAACTTGATTATTTATTTGACAAATATACACGTAAATAAAACATTTTCAATACCGGTCCCGTTTGCGGCCTGTAATTAATATAACAGGAAATGAGACACCCTACTTTAGACAGAACGCCCTAAAGACGTTCAATGTTTTCCTTCCATGTTTTCAATGGTCGATTTCTCCGGTAACTTCCACTTGATTTGATCAAAATTTGTCGAATCAAGCCAGCCCCATCGTCACACCAAATATCAATTTCCGAGAAAATCTCGCGGATTCGCGCTTCAGAGAACGTCTCGTGAACTGCGAGACTTGTATGTCATTGGTCCATTTTCCGTGACGCGGCGTGAACGAACGCTGTTATTGGTAGATAATATCTGATTCTGAGGTCTCAACACCAGTTTTCGCGGGAAGAAACTGCGTGTCTACGAAAAGCTTTAACAACGTTACACCAAAAAATACGGAAAGCCTGGTAACTACCGGAGTATTGCGGGAGTTTTTTTATGTGGCTATAACTGGCGGTGAACCGGGAAAACAACACAAAAACGTCAGCCCGATGCGACCGGCCAGAATTGTAGTGGGGATCTTCCGTCACGATGCTGATTTTCTCTCGGCCCACGAACCACTGGCAACCACCGCGCCTCCGTTTGTCTGCTATAAAGCCACCTTGGGGTTGTCAATTGTCGCCGGCGGAGATAGAAATGGTCTGAATCGACTTCGCCTCAAGCTTCCGCCTCTTTTCTGGAGATCTTTGCAAAAGTTCAAGCCCTGTCTATACCTTTTCTCCCTTTTGTCCGTCAAGGTTTACGGATAGGTTTTGAATTTTTCCCGTAACACGCAGCAAAGTTCTGTAAATTTACGGCAAAACTGGCGCTGGCTAGAGCCCTGCTCTTTGCCAAACGCTCCTAACGTGATTTTAATTTCGCTTTGAGCCGCCATCTTCATGCAGGCTCTACGGGTAAAATGGTTACAGTCTGGCTGATGGTTACGGGCTGGCTGCAAAAAGTGTATTATAAGCCCCAAAAAAGGCCCAGTAGAGCCTGCTATGGAGGCTACATGTGGGTGGAGTTTGAGAGCTTAGCAACCACAATAAACTTAACCCCCGGCCACCCATAATGTTGCAGACAAAATGACAATTCAAGCTAATGTAATATGAGAGCTTAGCATGAGCAGTTACTTCATGTTAAAATTATATCTTAACCGTGTCAAAGTTATATTTCAGTGCGGTTGATTTTTTTCTTCACAAACAAAATGCAATAAAAAGTTAGAAATGGATTCTCATAATTTTCAGGCTGTGAATAGATTTTGGGCCATGGAGGAACTTGCTTATTACTTACTTCAAACAGTCTTAAAAGATAATCATCCCATAAATAAGTCAGCAATCAAAGTAATTTGCATTTAGGACCATATCAACAATGAAATGTTGGAAATCTGGACCTAGAGCACAATTTTAGAGATGACTGTTACAGATAATGTTCCACTATACAACCATGGCTGTTTTCCAGGCTTCACAACAATTCCATGTGATTCATTCTGAATCTGAGTGCTAGCTGTCATTTTATTTCAAGTTATACTGAAAGTTGTATTGATTACATGTTGATGGAAGCCCCACCCATTGCCTCCACTGAAAGTGTTCAACATTGAACATTTTTACTTCTTGGCATGCATATATCACATGTCATTTTGCCCATTCATTACTAGCACTGGAAAAATTACTTCAGAATCTGTGGTTTCAGATCAATCCCTACTCTAAAATATGAAGGCCTGCGAGCCAAATATAAATGTGCGCAATATTCAACCTATCTTTAAAAAAAATTTAACCTGGCAAATATGAATATTATTCTTCCTCTTCTTTCGTACTACTTTCAGCACAATATTTCACTTGGCAAGTATGTGGTTAATACATTTTGAATGGCCAGAAACTCCAATTCTAAATACAACATGCATAACAGATTCTGAAAGCTACGGGTTGCACAGCTACAATGTGAAGTGTACAGGAACATGCAGTTGAAAAGTACAGCTTTATCACTTGAATTTTATTTGAAGATAAATACCAACCCTGACTGTTCTATCTTCATGGTGAAAGTAGGCTGGCTGCAGAAAACAAGCTTGACTGTAGACTAGTACTGTAGTTGAAGTCATGGAACACTGACAACCTGTTTACCCAATCAATAAAAGGCTTTGGATACTGTGTCAGGTTTGCAGAGGAGATGACCTTTCCCTGCGTGACACTTCACAGACTGTCACCCTTAATCAGTACCAGACAAACACACAAACAGGCAATGAGGCCCTGATCCTGTTACATCTGTAGTACCCTAGGTTGTGAAAAACCGTTAAAAGTGTTAAATTGACTGGAACAAACATAATTTACCCATACGATGTTACCCCCCTCCCAACCTCTCGATGAAAACCAATTAACTTACAAAGGAAGAACACCAGCCAACAGGACTAGCACACAAGACTATCATGACAAAACACAACACAACACAACAGTACAACGAAACACTTAGATGAGGTCACTTGAGAGGGCTTGAGGATTGATAAGAATGTCTCACCCAACCAGCACCTCAGCAGTAGTGTGACTTGCCCCACCAGTGACCTTTGAACTTTGGCATTTTTTTCTCTACAAACAAAGGCCTTGAAATGGCCTGTTCCATTCTTCCTTCGGGGAGGCACTGTACCTTGTGTTGTGGTACGATGTATGTACACTCAAGGACATCATCCTGGTACTTGCAAAGATGAGAAATGAATAATGAGCTATACTCAGATCTTTTGTAAATACAGTCAAACCTGTCTATAGCGGTCACTCAAGGGACTGGCGAAAACTGGACGTTATGGACAGGTGACCGCTTATTGAGAAAAGGTCGATTAATTGACCACGAGAGACATATGTTTTCAGTACCTAGGGACCATACGATATTTAGCGGGGGGGAGGGGTGGTGCGTTAGGGGGGGAGGGTCATGGAAAAATTTTTCGAGGTGGGGGGGAGGGTCATGGAAAAAAATTCCGGGTTGGGGGGGAGGGTCATGGACTTTTTTTTTACGAATCCGTTGAATTGTTGTGCATAAACATTATGCTGTGGGCCGACAAACTGACGCTGTAAATAGCCCGCTATGCTGTCTTTTCACCCAGCGTAGCGGCAAAAAAATACAAAACTACCGTAGTAAACATGCCGAAGCACACGTCCAGCACGCGCCTCCACTGTTTCACAGGAAGCTATCCAGCTATCAGCTCTAAGGGAGGTACCAAATTCTAAATTAGCACCCCGCCTTACGCTCCGATATTATCTCGCAGCCCCTCCCACCCGGCTACTCTCCAAGCAGGGCATGGGTTTCGGCTGGTTTTTGACGTGTTTTTAGGCGTTTTTGTCGGACTTTCTACCTTGCCATCTTTTTTTTTGTCTAGACAAAGTAGAAAGCCCGGCAAAAACGCCTAAAAACACGTCAAAAACCAGCCGAAATCCATGCTCTGCTTGGAGAGTACACCCAACAGCATCGCGCCAAAACGTAAACAGTAGCCGACATGGCCGAGTACGACTCTCTGTGACGATCAGCGGGGTGGGTCCCGGACTATTAGAACAGCCGTAAATGTATCAGATTCAGGGTAATCTCCTTATTTGGAAGTTGATAGTCCGCAGTTGAGCAACACAGAAGCTGTTTTTTTTAACGTAAAAGACCCCTTTCTTTGTCAGTGCTGGAGAGAATTAATTTTCAACTGCATTTCTGACAAATTTCTGGAGCAAGGTTATGTCATTTTTCTATCCAGAACAGTGAATTGATGCACAGAAAATTCATTTCTACCAAAGTAGGAAGATAATGTTTCAACTAAATTGATAAGCTTCGCCATGATTGGACGATTCGGCTGCTTCAAATTTGTGGCGCCGCCCACGACTTTCCTTGTTCCCAGGGCATCTAGTCTTTCTGGCGCCTTGGCGACTGTCATCAAAGGCTGCCGACTGTCAATCAGCGGCAATTTCCTGGGAAAATACGTGAGTTGGAACTACCAGCGAACTTCTGGCGACCGGTGATTTTTACGTTCCTTGAACTTTCAGTTCCACGTTTTCGGTAGTAGTTACAATTTGACGCAGAACAGCGGTTTCGGAGGCTTCCTGGAACGGCGGCGTATATATTTGGGCAATCTTGGCGACAAAGGGACTTTCCCCGCAGAGAGAGTTACGTCGCCGATGGACAACCGCCTCGGCGGCGATTTTTCTGGAAACATGTCAGCGTTTAAGCGTGGGAATACCAGGAATATCGCTTCTTATATCGCACCGAAGAGAACTTCTGACAGCGACGATATTGTAGCGCTTCGACTTCGGAGAACGAGACGGACACAGCCAAAAAAACGGAAAACTGGTATCGACTATTGATATTTTTGAGTAGCTGAATAAACCAGCGAGGTTAAAATCTCCTTGAATAAACTATCGATATTGTTGTTTCTGAGTTTTTAGTTGTCTTTTACGGTTTCACCTAAACTTAAGTATTGTATGTCAAGGTCCTGTGGAGAATAGAAGTTGATTGACTATCATGATTATCATAAATATGACCCTCAAAACTGAAAAAGAAGCCTTCTCAATAGCCTAAAAATGCAAGAGCTTCCGGGGGGCTTCGCCCCTGGGTCATTAAAGTTTAAACTTCCTTTGTTTACCAGCAAAATTTGTTCATCAAAATTCGGGAAATAGCATTTCAATGGTTCAAGATTTTTAGATTTTCCTGCGGGTGCATGTCGCGCCTCCCGCGGCGAAAAATATGTCGGAGGGCATCGTCCCCCCAAAATCAAGCTGTTTTTCTTTTTACAATAGAGATGTCAATATATCTGCTTGATTAAACTTAGCTTACTCTTCCAGCAAAATTTGTCTCTCATATAGCACTTCAAAGGGTCCCGATTTCAAAATTTTCTCAACTGTCTTGCCCCCTATACAATTTGATTTTTTTGCTGCCGCCTCTGGTACCGACAAGCGCTGGTTCCCGGTTCTTGTTTTATAGCATGCGTCATCAGCTATCCCAAGTGGACGCCCGATGTCCATATACTAGTATGTAGTAGTTGTTTTATAAATGGGGGTCGTTTTTCTACCATTTTTACACGATACCTGTAGGGGGAGGGTCATTGAAAAATTTTTCGAGGTGGGGGGGAGGGTCATGGAAAAATTTTTTGAAGTGGGGGGGAGGGTCATGGAAAATTTTTTTGACCGGACTTCCAGTGCAATACCCCTCCCCCCCCGCTAAATATCGTATGGTCCCCTACTGAGATACATTCATTCACATAGAGTACGCATGTATACATGGCACAGGTAAGTCACGATTTAGATTTACAGTCCGATTGTTGTTCATTTACTTCTTTAATGGGCTGGAAAAAAGAATTATTGTATCTGCCAACTCCAAAATCCTTGGCCTTGCTTGAGCTTCATGTCTGAACAGACCGGAATCGCCATACTCTACTCTTGATCCTTTGCGACTGCTTCGCTACCGGCACACGCGCCACCAACAACTTATAAGCATATGAAACAAAGTCTTTTGAAGCAAAATGCCACCTATAGTTAGTAAAGAACAAAATACATGTTGCTCTGTTGCCACTTTAATACTGTACGTTTTCGACCGTTTTTAGACATAAAATTGTGGCGATAGTTTCCTTAGTCTGTTGTTGTTGTGGTTCGCTTCCTGCATGGCTTGTCATGATCAGCTTCTACCATTATGCAAATATGGTATTCAGAAGAAGGTAATTTTTTTAAGGCTTAATATCTCTTTTTTTTAGAAAATTACAATAGCCCAAATTCCGGTCCCCCGAAAGTGCGAAATGGAACGAAATGGAACGAAATGGAACGAAATGGAACGAAATGGAACGAAATGGAACGAACTAAAACATATGTGACATTATGAAATGAAATACCAGTAGATAGCGAAATATAAGGAATGTTGTAACATTCACAGTAGACGGGAACAGGAAGTAAATACATATTATAACGTGTTTTATTTCTTGAATCTGTTTGATAATAGTAAATACAACGTTTTGCCGCGTTTGTGTGGCTACATTCTTCCCTGAAAATGGGAGCGCCGCGTGGAAAGAGCTCGGCCGCTCTTCCTTGATTTTACCAACTATCTGCAAATGACCTGCTGCAAATAGCAGGGACAACCAGCAAACGGAACTGAGTATCGAAGTAAGGACAGAAGTTGGTGGTAACATTGCATCTCATAATTCACCAAGAGGGCATGAGGCAAGCGTAATTTCATTATTTATACAGCGTGTTTGCGTGTTGTGTGGACTGTGAAATACATGTCCTGCTCGTTCACACCCTCCCTTTGTTTTGTCGTGAACAAGGAAGCAGAAATGTATTCAGAGGTAGTTCTCAGTCCATGTCCGTGATTGAATGGAGTGTGAAATGTCACATTGGTGGCACAGCGCAGAGCCGCATTTGCATATCATTAACGGAAGGGTCCATTCTCCGACAGCCGACCAGCCGAACAATTGGTTGTATAAAAATCGTTGTTGCGGAGATATGCAGCTAAGTATTAGTTATGGACTAAAACCGTTTGTAAATAAAACTTGAAAGTCGGAGTTTGATTCAACCTGTCGGTAGCACGCCGGCCCACGTGCACAGTTCCGATGCGCTGGCAACATTGGCCGTTCATTTGCATGCGGGGCTCCATTTGCAACACGCAAACACGCTGTATAAATAATAAAATTACGCTTGCCTCATACTCTCTTGGTGAATTATAAGATGCAATGTTACCACCAACTTCTGAATAATCTAGTCCTTACTTCGATACTCAGTTCCGTTTGCTTGTTTTCCCTGCTATTTTCAGCTGTTCACTTGCAGATCGTTGGTAAACACAAAGGAAGAGCGGTGGATCTCTTTCCACACTGCGCTCCCATTTTCAGGGAAGAATCTAGCCACATAAACGGGGCAAAAACGTTGTATTTACTATTATCAAACAGATTCAAGAAATAAAACACGTTATATTATGTATTTACTTCCTGTTCCCGTCTACTGTGAATGTTACAACGTTCCTTATATTTCGCTATCTCCTGGTATTTCATTTCATAATGTTACATATGTTTTAGTTCGTTCCATTTCGTTCCATTTCGTTCCATTTCGTTCCACTTCGTTCCATTTCGTTCCATTTCGCACTTTCAGGGGACCCCCAAATTCTACATCATGGTAATGTCATTAATATTTGTTTTGAAGCTTTTAGTAAAGTCATTATTCTCAGTGATAGCTTTGCAGCAAAATAAATTTAACACACTATACCTCCATAACAGTGGTGTCTTCCGATGACCTTTATGCTGCTCAATACCAGCGCCATTATGAAAATCGGCCGAGATACGTTTTGAGCACATTTTTTAATGAATTCCCGGGGAAAACGGAAATTAGGCTGGCAAACAAACATTTCACGAACTTAGTGCATCAGATACATGTGCGGGGTGTATTTTCTAAAAAGCTGCCGTAATCTTTGTCAAGTCGAAATGCACAGAAATGGTAAATTTTGCTACGATGTATAAATGCAGGCCAACTGTGAAAAAATATCACAGACTTTGCGTCAAACCATGGATGTTCTAACAAAGATAAAACCGTCTGGTTTTCTTTATCATTATCTTACTTGTATCAAGTTGAGTCCACATGAATTTGATAACTGCGTGAAAAAAGATTTTGAAGCCGGAGTGCGGTGGCGATATGGCCTCTACCGGCGCACCCTGACCGTTATCGGCAGTGTTACTGTCCCCTTGGGACCGAAAATTGTGTGGCCGCGACCGCGTTGGACAGGCGACCGCGTTGGACAGGTGGCCGCTATAGACTAATTCTTAATGCATATGTTAATGGGAAAAATCCAAGGGGCCGACAAAAAGTGACCACTATAGACAGGTGGCCCCTATGCAAAGGTGGCTGCTAATACAGGTTTGGCTGTATATACAAAAGAGATCTAACAGAATACATGCCAACATAAACAACACTGGCAATAAAACATTAATTGCCTTTGACACGGTGGCATATGACAAGAGTTGAACATACAAATGTTAGAAACCTCAAACCCAGGGAAAACTGTTTTAATTTGTGATTTAGATTTTTTGCACTGTTAACAGGATGTTCCTGTTGTAAAGGTTTTTTTCTTGCAGGTTCCAATGCCTAGTCATAAAAGATGGCACTGAAAACATATTATTAACCTTCTTGGCAAAGGTACATGTGACAAGGGAAGCTGCTACGAGACTTGACAATCGGGAGACCAAGAATAGACCTTGACCTTCATCTTCCCAAAAACCTACGCAAATACCAAGTATCATCACCACCAAATAAGTACTTCTATCAATAATTGGCATGCTATCATAAGACGCTGCCTGCGGATCGCCAGCACTGTGGCAAAGGAGAGGGTAAGACCACAGGTTGAATATGCTTGCAGTGTTTCGGGCCCACACACCCAGGATCAGGTAGGCATGAGGGTCGAGATGGTGCAACGACGGACTGCCCGGTACGTCACAAACAACTACCAACGCCCTAGCTCTGTCACAGCCATGATTGACAAACTGGGCTGGCATTCTCTACAAAACCGGAGGAGAAATGCCAGACTCATATTTCAGTCCCTCATGCGTCTAGACTTGTCCCGGCGGCACGATGCTCCCGCCCCCCCAACCACGCTCTTAAGCTGCAGGCCATCGCGAGTAAATCCTACTACTGCAGGCTCTAGTTCTTCCCTCGGACCACCAAAGAGTGGAATGAACTTGAGCCTGGTGTGGCGGAGGCGGGGTCTCTCCCCCAGTTCAAAACTGAACTGGCGAGGGCCCTGCTGCATTGAGTCGCCCCATCACGTCCTTGTATATAATGTAGATATTACTATATAATACTAACCCACTGAAGTCACAATCACCTTTCTTGTCTTTTACACACACAGAATCAGTTACCTATGTTCATTAGTGTCCTTCCCTTTTTTCCCTTTGTTTATTCATACCGGTCACTTGTTTTATTACTAACCCATGTGCAACCCATTGATTGATGTGCGCAGACTGCCATTAATCTGATTAACACCAGTCACTTGAGATTTAGAAAGACACTAGCCATTTGGAAATTCGAGCAAAGTTGATGTTCTACCTTCAAGTAAGACATCAGTGCGTAGCTCTTAGTTTACTGAGTATAGTGATATGAAAATCATTATTCTGCAATGTTCACAACTTATGATATCATTGATGATAAATTCAAGAAAACTGCGGGAAATTGAAGCACCCCGCTTTCTTTTTTGGTCATCCCGATGTGTGAAATTACAGCCCCGCAAGGAAGAATGCTTCTTCCCGCAAGGAAGAATGCTTCTCCCCGCCGGCCTACTGTTCTTACCCCCCCGGGAAAAAATGGCAAAAACTATGGAACCCGACGGGTTTGGACAAGCCCCGGGGAACAAAAATTCAGGTCCAAGAGGTGTAAAAGGCGTGAATTCAGCCAAACGTATACAGCGGGACAAAAACTGAACCCGCCGGGTTTGCTATCCTCCCCGCTATCCAACATAACATTAAAAGCCAGGATAGCACAATTCACATCCCTCTGTTAACTTTGAAACAGTCAGTATGAGCATTCTGAAAATGGCCACCTCTTCTCATCCTGAAGCAGCCCAACTGTTTAAAAGTTCAATAAGTGTTAAACGTCCGGAAATAAATCTCCGAATTTTTATCCAGGTGTAGAGTTTGAATTTCTCCTTACAATAAGTGTTAAGTTATACCAGGCACAGCTTGCACAAAATCATTGTTGGTACTTGTCTCACAAACAAACTAACCTAGATTTTAGACAGCAAACTTTACTTGGATGTAAATAGTTTCTATCCTGAAATCATCAAGCAATCCTATGGACACCAGACACATTATACAGCATGGGTAGACCTTTGTTTTCTACACTAGCACAAGGAGTGTACAATGGCCTTGTTTTCTGCTTTGTCTTTCATTGTGTGGGCTGTGACTTTATGCATACAGAGGGAAAATGTTACAGTCTGACCACTAGGACCTCCTTGGTCTGACTATACACTATTAAATACCTGGTGCTTTCTCTAAAATAATGCCGTAAAATCTACTCTCTCAGTTTGTTTGTTTTATTGGGATCTCCATTAGTGTTCAATTATCACAATCTTACACTTAGTATATTCTTCCTGGAGTCCATTCACATTGATACATTAAAATCAAAATACAAGAAGAAAACATATCCAAATGATAGACAGTCATGGCCAAAATCAAATGTGATACAACCTTGAACCTTGAACGAGGACATCTGTGATGTGATACAAGACATCCACAATTGACAGACAGTCAATGAACAAAATCAAATGAGATGCAATAAAAAGAGCGTGAGGGGTCAGAGGTCAACTTGAAATACATTGTACATTCAGCTACCACCAGTGCTGTAATGACTGCTGTAATGGCTTATTTGTGTACTTTTGTGTAATCAGTCTTTCTTTGAGGAATGTTTTGAACAGTGAAGGTGCGGATGTTTTTATGTGTTGTGGAAAGGTGTTATATGATTTAATACATCTGTACAGAAAGGTTCTGGTAGCTGAGGTGGTTCTGGGTTTTGGCAGTTTGAAACCCCCTCCTTGTGCAAGACGGGTATTGTGTTGATGTGTATTGTCAATTCTCTGTAACCTTTTATAGATAGCTTCTGGTTTTTGGGCCTTTGTGAAACATAGAGAGAGTGCTTGTGTATAGTCTTAGGCTGGACCAAGTAATCTTTATGGATGACGTCCTTTGGAGACCCTAAATCAAATGCGAGACCGCAAAAAAAAAAAAAAAAGGGCCGAAAAAAACAAGATGCCTAGATTTTAAATATAATAGTCGACGACACATGTTAGGACACAAATTGAATGAGAGAACACAGTGTAACAACTAACAATTCTTTTATGCATCATGAAAACAGCAATAATTTGAATAAATCAGTTGAAGTTGAACAGCAGTTGTTGTCCTGTCCTGTTTCTTAGGATTTGCAGCACTGTCGTAACTCTTTGATCATAGTTACAGGAAGCGGAATTTCTTGTGTTTTTTTCTGGGAACAGACCAAAATCAATGCGCGCGCGGACGTCATCCATAAAAATTACTTGGTGTAGCCTTACATTAACTTTGGGCCAATTCAATCTCCTGTGCATGTTATCTATGTTGGAATCATACTTTGCATTTAGGACAAGTCTAGCTGCCTTGTTTTGTAAATTGTAGAATCTGTAGTTTATTCAAGTGAGATTGAGAACTAGCCGACAAGAGGCAAGAGCAGTTGTAATCCATGTGACTTAGGACAAGTGATTGTGCGACTGTTTTTAACGTGTCGCTCGTGAGGTAGTCACGAGCTCTTGCTAGTGCTGCCAAAGCGCTTGTCATTTTGGATTTAACTTTGTCCAGGTGTAGACTAGACCCCACGTTAACTGCTGGTCCATTTCAATCCCTAGCAGTTTCGCCTGCTCTACCGGTTGGTTCATTCTGTTGAGCATCGAAAGCTGTAGGGTTGGCTTATGCTTTAGTTTGTGCCAGCTAATTGTTATTTCAGCTAATTTTAAAAGTAAATGCTTGGAAGGAAGGAATCCTTAAGAAATCAACCACAGGAGGGATTGTGAGAATTTTTTGTTCTTTCAGGGATGTCTGTATTGGCTGTGAATATCCCAATTAATGTCAAGGTGTGAATCACCCTGATTTGCATAGAGCCAAAAGACAATCGGTACATGGAAATGATTTGTATACATTGATAGGTAAACAAGAATCATGTGGGATTTTAGGATTGGGGAAGTAGGACAAATCACACCATCTCTTATATTATAGCCAACTGCTTTATTTAACAGAATCTGACTTGAATCTTGTACCTGCAGCCATGGCCAGGCATGACTATTGTCAACTGTTGAAAAATATGTCTTAAAATGTTTAATAAGTTAACTGTTGACAAATGTGTTAATCAAACTTGCAATATAAGAAATTAATTTGATACTGAAACAAATTCACACAAGTGAAAAAGCACTAAATGTGCCATCCTTGTTGAAAGATGGGTACCTCTTGGGTAGGATGTAAAAAGCAAGGAGGTCCTATATATTATATAAAACCTCCTTGGTAAAAACTAAAAGCAGAGGCCCTGTTGAAGTTAAAAATACTGACTTTTCTTTTTTTTTTAATTGACAGTTCAGCCTATCAGTCCATGATTTAGGCACATACATGTAAGTTTGATGGGAGCACTGTGCTCCAAAGAAAACACCTCCAGGTATACCAGCTAATTTTAAAAGTAAATGCCAGCACTCTTGGAAGGAAGGTATTCTTAGGAAATCAAGCACAGGTGGGATTGTGAGAATTCAATTTGTTCTTTCAGGGTTGTCTGTATTGGCTGTGAATATCCCAATTAATGTCAAGGTGTGAATTACCCTGATTTGCATAGAGCCAAAGACAATTGGTACATGGAAAGATAGAATTTCCTCAGCTACCAGGGATGCAGTACACATAGGTGTTGAAAAAAGCAGAGGTTTCTGTCCGGTGGCTAGGAGTAGCCACGATTTTTAAAGTTTGCCTCAAGGGCATGTGTGCTACCCAGTCGTAATGGGGAAGCAAGATCAAAGGTGCAAGTACATTCATTACTTCTGTCAAGGACATTATATAATGTCCTTGCTTCTGTATAGAAAAATATTATCTCTTTGCTGGAAGGGAGCTGATCTGTAGAGTCTGACCCTGGGTACATGCAAGGTCAGGTATAAAACCTCCTTGGTACATGTATGTCAAACCAAAAACCTCCTTGGTCAAACAAAAAAACAACAACAATATATGGCCTGAGGACTCAGTAAAGGCTTCAACACACCCTCTTACAATCACACAAAAGAATAATCAAGGAGGTTAAATGTATATTTAACCTCCTTGGAATAATAAACTGTCTAAGATCACCTCGAGTCAAGATGCAGCTTGGAATTTGAATCTGGCTTGGAGCGTTCAATTGTTCACAACTTAACCACTGCAAAATCTCCCAATAAATGGAGCCAAGTGCTTTTAATAATCACTGGTTGGTCTGACCTGGTAGTCATGCTGTACATATAGTATAAATATACCAAGCCTGAGCTTTGTGAAGTGAGAGGGTGACTGGCTGGCTGGCCAGTACATTGCCTTAAATTTCTGCTTGAAGTTCCAATATGACCAGTCTAAAAATTTAAAATGGTCCTTCAGACCAAGGAGGATGAAAGTGAACCCTGCTCAGACACTAGTGAGCTGTAGGGACGATAGGGGATGCACTTGAACCAATTGGTTAGGGGGTATAGGGCAGCAATCTTTTGTCTTACAATGTTTTCGAATAATTTTTTTTTCGTTCACAGTGAAATGTTGCCTGGATCCCAGAAGTGAATTTTCAGGTTTCTGTACTTAAATATCAGACCTCAGCTTACACCAATAAAGTTTAAACCTCTTTGCTTACACACTGACTAATAGTAATACCAAGACCTGGGGGCCAAGGCTAACATGATCTTCAATCAAGTAGTTGTAGGGTAGAAAATTTCTTTTTTTCAGTATTCTGATCAGCCCAAGGATTTCCAGGCTCCCATCCCATGACCCAAGGCAAGGCCAACACATTAGCTCAAGATTTTTTGATTAATTTAACCCTTTTGACACTCACAGTATACACCCTGTGTGATAATTACTTCTGAATCAACTTGATAATTTGACAGCATCACTGCTTGTCCAGAACAAAAGCTGACCTAGTTATGAAGCCGCATAACAAAGAAGCGAATAATTACTTGAATTTCCTAAATGAGGATACTTCTTGCTTTGAAAGTGAGCTCTACCCCCTAAGTTCCAGGATTTGGACCTGTTACCAAAATATTACCTAGAACAAACTCTAGTTTGCCTGATGGTTCGGTTCATATGCTATGATTGTTAAATGTTACAACTTCATATGTGTATCAAAGACAATTCAAACTCTACAAGTGGATAAATTTGGAGATTCACTCTGAATCTCATTCCAGTTCCCGCACTACAAAAGTGACCTAAAGGCATCTCTCCTCAGCTTTATAACACCTTGAAGTACAATGTAAACCAAAAATGATAAGTATGTCACCAACATGGCTCGAAACATGAGATTTGGATATAAATCTTGAACTACTAATACTATATTGAGTAGTCTATTTTGTAGGTTAGCACGTGCACTGTCTGAAGCACAGTTCAATTCAATATTCTTAGTTTATTATTAGGCAGCCCCTGTGGGATGATTGGTTGATATTTGGTCTGTGCAAGGAGGTTTAATCTTGATTAAACCTCCTTGGTCTGTGCATTATTAAACCTCCTTGGTCTGTGATCGCTAATGGACAAATATCAAAAGCATATACATGTATGTTTAAAGGACCTTGGATAAGCATAAGGTCTGAAAGTTTCAAACGTCTTATGATTTTTAATCTATTGGGTACCTGCCTGTGGCACTGGCTGCAAATACACCTGATATTATTCATTTGTTTTGAGTAATTGTGTTTTGGCAGGCGCGTTTTGGCCAGAAAAGACACACGGTTTGATCGGTATGAAAGCAAGAAGATCATATGTAACCTAATAAGTAAAATTCATGGAGATCTTGGATTAAAGGTAGTTTAAAACATTCAAATTGTTTTAGGAGATATAAATTGGACCCCTGTGGAATGAATAACTTGGTTATGGTTTTCCAGTACCATACTTGGTTATCCACAAGGAGGTCAGAACCTCCTTGGTCTCCAAGACTCATTTTCGATGCAATTGTCTTTGAAGAAACTCAAATTATCTTTCACAATTGTGAGCACTGAGCAGTCATGTTATACAGAAAATATAAACAGCAAAAATGCACAGAAATATGGTGAAGTGACAAACTGTGTGTAAATTGTCATCAGCTGCCCTGCTGGGAAGCCAGTGGTTAATTACCAGCCTTGTGTAGTTGAAAAACAACACAATTGACATTCATTGGACTAGTTCAGGGCTGATTTCAGGAGCTGTCTCTCTGTCCCGGGACAGATTTTTGCTTGTCGGGACAGAAAAAATTCACCCAGACCATCCGAAAATCTGAATTTTATGACAATTGACCTTTAAAGTTAAAAGAGACCTGGTAAAATTCTTTGGTTCTATCCTTCCAAACTCAGATAATTTTGTTCATGTCAAAATGGAGCAGATCCTCTCCTTGTAGCAATGCCATGCGCTTGTGATTATTCAACTAACTTAAGTATGTGAAGAGAAGACCCTCCAAAATATCAAGAAAATGCATTTGGTGTCGGACGGGTTTAATTTCGTTCCGACGGCCCTGCTGTTCAACCCGGCGGTATCTGCCAGTTGCAGTTCTTTTCATGAATTTGTCATAAAAGTGCTAATTACACAAGCTAACCAGGTGTGAATTCTGATTAATTCAGTCATTCTCATGGTGCTGATTGTATGGCATTTGCATTCAGGGTGACCCGTGAACCCGGCGGGGACACTTGAAGGTACACTTCGGGGACACTGCGCAATACCGACAGGAACACAAATATTCCCGAGTTTTCATTCTGAACACTGCGGGATAAGCAATGTTCAAAGTCAAATATCTCGATAAATTTGTACGTTGTGACCATAAAAAATGAACCTGATACTCAAGATAACATGATCTTTCCAATGGTATGTAAAACTTTGATGTACATCAAGGAATAAAGAAGTTGAAAAATTGGGATTTCAACCTGACTGCCTTGAAATTTGGAAAGTGACTTTCTAAATTTCAGGTGACTGGTGTTTGATGTAAATTGAGCTTGCCAGTACCAGAGAAGAAGAAGAAGAATTGTTGCCTACAGCCCAACACTCCTACGGCAATTTGGCTATTCCATTTGTTTTAATGTAGAAATATGTAACTTTTAATTTTCTATGGCCACAAATCCAATAAAGAAAGTTTTTTAAACATGTTTTGCTTTCTAATATGAGCACACTTGTTCGTTAGGCACTGAAAAAAATGTCACGAAAATCCGACCCCGTGCACGATATTTATGGCATTAATGACTGCACTTATTAACTATCCGCAAGAGGCCCTCTTCAGCCGCCAGTGCCTGACCGTATCACTCAGGACGAAAAAGCGTCTGACAATCACTCAGATGCCGAAAGTTTCCTACCTAATCCTGGCAGTAAAACACAAGCTTTCATCTCAAATCCTTTTTATAGCAAGTGGAGTCGATAAAAGGGAATTTATGATCGACATAAACACACGCTTTTTGGGCCCATTATTTTTTAGACCGGACTACTTTAGACTGGACACTCGCAGTAATACAGGCATGAGACCTTTTCAAATTTTGGTCCTCTAGCAGCTGTGTTCAAACTGCAGTTTTTCAATGATATGAACAAAGGGCAACTCTTGTTAAGCATGTTTATGATTCTTGTATCTATAGGCCTGATGAAAAATATTTGAATTATGTAAAAATCTTACAAACCAACACAACTAATATTTAGCATGAAAGTTCATCTGTGTTGGTAGAATTCATTATTAACTAAGATTAAACTTTTCATGCAACACTGTAAAGAAAATTTGGGTAAGTCCCAATTTCTTTACAGTGTTGGATGAAAAGTAACATTTATTTCTTCCTGTAAAATGATAATAGGAGGTGCAAGAACAAAACTGTATCCCTTTAGATTAGATATAATGATTGCTGTACATATAATACCGAAAACTGTTCTTTCTAATAGAAATAACTATTGTCAACTCTATGGAGGTGAGCATCAAAGAACAGAATACCAAACTAAAGGGCTATCCCCTAGGGTCTGTCCTTCCAACCCAGGAATTTTGATGCTTAAGATTGAAACTAATTTCATCAGCTCTCCTTGACGTTTAAGTCTAAAACTTCATGACCTTTCAATCAGATCATCAACAGTGCCACAAACGTAAGAAGCATTCCAAAATTTGTCAGCATTTCAGAGCTTTAAATTTCAAAATTACCCTGCAGCCCCCGAGATTTCTTACACCTTGACAACAAAGCTTGTACTGCTTCATCAAGCTGAGAAAAATTTGGAGCTGTAGAGAGTACACTCAAAGAAATTCCTTTGACTTCAATTTAGGGTACCGGTGTTCCCTGATCACTACATTTTCCCCCCAGAAAACCCATGCTCTCCTCCTGGTGTGTTTTGAACTTACTTTATACTTTTAAGACAGAACAGAGACATACTTTTGAAATGACAGATGCTGAAGAAAACCTTGCTTCAATCAAAATACAAAATAGATTCAGCATCATAGAATAGACTATTCTCCTCACCAAACTGACAGAAAATCTACTCACATTTCTGATGCAGTCCCAGAGGATTTCTCCATTGCTGTGATGGGCTGTGTGCGAAAACGTTCATCTTTACGCCGTTCCTTCGATGACATTTTCATCCTTGTTCTTCCATCCTTGCCTACAGGAGGTCCACCCTTGGCAATAGCCTCAAACTTGGAGACCTTTTCCCCCAGCTTCTGTATCTTATCCTGTCTCTTGTGCCCAATCTTTTCCTCTAGTTTCTTTGTTCCTTCCTTCAAACTCTTGATCTTATCGTCCAGTTTGCGAGCACTTTCCCTCAGAGATTCTATGACAGAGAAACGGGGGGATCCTGGGGTGGGGGGCTGCCTGGCTACCTCAGACATGGGCTCTGTTTCTAAGTCCAATTCCAGAGACAAGGGTGGCTTTCCATGGAACTTGGTGGGTTGAGAAGTAGAGTCAAACTCACTGCTGTCCCCAGACCTACTTGTAGGTTGGATACTGGAATAGATGGCAGACTGTTCAGTCTCTTTCACGACAGTTGAATCTTTCTCTTCTTCCTCTGCTACCTTCAGTTCTTGTTTCATCATCTCTCTGGCTTCCTCAAAGACATCTTTTGCATGCAGTTCCTTTTCCTTCAAAGTGGTGGCAGGTTGTGGGACCACCTTTACAGCATGTATGACTTCTTTCCCGGTGTTGACTGGTTCCTTCCAAGATTGTCTGGTTTCTTCTGTGGGTTTTGCTACCTCTTCTGGATACTGTTGTTCTTCTTCAATGGCTAAATCAACTTCTCTGATAGCTGCTAGCTCTTCTTCTGTGATTTGTGCACTTGGCCGTGTTGTGGTTTCTTCCCCTGAAACTGCCTTTTCATCACTTCCACCTTCTGATTTCTCATCCACTGCTCCATCCTTTGACGACACTGTATTTTCCATCTTCAAACTGTCACTTTCCTCCAATGCATCTACCTTCTTCTCAACTTTGCGATATTTCTCACTGATCTTAGCTTCAATCTTAATGCCCAGACCCTCTGGCTTTGCGAGCTTGACCTCTTCCACCTGTAGTTTTGTTCTTTGCTCCAATCTCTGCTTCAGTTTTGCCAGTTTTTCATCTAAGGTACTCATATCTCTTGGTGTAATTGCTGCCGATGGCTCCTCTACTACCTTCAGCTCCACCAGCTTCTCTGCACTACCTTGGACTTTTTTAGGCTTTGTCTCTACATTTTCTACAGATACTGTACTTGCCTCTTCCTCCACCCTTAGCTCTGTCACTGGGGTGGGAGTCATTTCGTCTGCGTCACCATTGATTTCTTCTGCCCCAGCCTTCATATATGTTAGGAAGCTGCTGTGCTTTCCCTCCACATCGGAAGTATCCGATCTAGAAGAATCTGAACTTTTCCCGGCGATATGCAAGGCGAGACGTTTCTCCTCCCCTCCCAACTGTCGCTTCACCTTGGAAGGCAGGAGAGGCCTTTTGCTCCTCAACAAAGCTTCAGCCCTGGAGGGTCTGGGATCATCAGACAGCTTCTTCACTCGGCTGGAGTGATTGTCTGACATGTGTCCTCCTTCATACTCAGATTCGGTTGTTGAGTCAACTGCTAAATCATCCTTTCTCGGAGACAGATTTTGAAATCGTGAAACTCGAGGAACACCAGATAATTTGTCTACATCCTTGACCTTGAGTTGACCCTTCTTTACCTTCAGCTCTGTTAGCATCAAATCTAGCTTTTCCTGAGTTCGAGTCTCTCCACCGACTTCTGGGGCTTTCTTCTGGGTACTACTGGATTGGACTCTCTCTTCCTGGTAAGAAGGCTGCTTGGTGAGTTGCACACCTTTCTGTGTCTGCTTCTTGTCCGAGTCAGAAGTGTCTTCAGTTTGTGAACTCATGCGGTCTCTGGGCTCTACCACGGCAGTGTCCACGTAGATCCTGCTGGGAGAGGCTTCCCTGTCGCCCCCTGACAGCTCCTGTGGAACTGCAGATAGCTGCCCGTCAGTGTAAACATCTCCAGGGGCAGCTGCAGTCCGGGTCAAGTCAGGAAACTGATCTGTACAAAAAAAAGCAAAGAAGCTTTGGGTAAAGTCCTTCAAAAGCACATCTGTATTAGACTTAGGTTAATTTTCCTGTGGTGTATGATTTTTTGCAGCTTACTTGCTTCAAAACCATCTTAAAACATAACATGTAACAGAGAGAGAGAGAGAGAGAGAGAGAGACAGACATACAATACATGTGTCAGCAGCAAAGAGCCTTTGCATATTTTGTCAATGCAGGTAACACCAATAATCCTGACCTTCCTCGCCTGGCATGTTGAGTTTAGACTTCCTTTTCTCTTCCTTCCGCCTTCGTCGATACTCTCTGCGCTCTCGGTCCCGCCTTCTACGCTCTGCTACTTCCATGTCACAAAAGTCCCCTAAAGGAGACACAATGTTTTAACTGTGAGTTAAACTTATGAGCCACTATGGTAATGTTCTTAGACTTGCACTATTATTGTTTATGTCACCAACATACATGTATGACAGTGTAAAAGTCCAAACTCTTACTATATTGGAGAATGCGGAATTACAATAATCTGCATGCTTGTGACTTAAAATGAAAACATAGAGCAAATGTTGAAGTTTTTAGTATTCTAAAGTTCACAGATTTCGTGGTCACTTCTCCATTGTATACTCACTGAACATGCATATAGACATCTATAGGAATTTCCATGATGTTGCTACGACAGTCACTGTAACTTAAAACTTTATTGAATATTCACAACATCGCAGGCTGAGACAATTTACAGCTATTGTAATGACTTGTCTCATTGTGAATAAATACAAATACAAACATGTCATCATTTAAGAAAAAAATCAACTGTTAAAATTACACACTAACACAGATCGAAGGTAGACTTGACACTTACTATGATTTTATCTGTGAACTTAAAAATACGACAACCAATGATTTTCACTGTGCCTGTTTCACCAAGGCATTTAGATGCCGCAAACGTAACTGAATTTACAGTAACTATGTTGGAGTACTGCTACTACTGTGTGTGTACCATACCTGCATGAACCCTTCTTGGCTGTGATTCTGCTCCCTCAGTCCCCTTGGAGAGACCACTACTCTCACTCTGGTCTTGGTCTTCAGTCTGTTCCGCACAGGTCACCTCGTGCACAGGCGCTACAGTCTGGTCTTCAGGACCGCCATCCGGATCCGGCCTTTCATACATTCAACAGGAAATGTTTTTACCACGACATCCACATGATGATGGCATCCACCAAGGTAGCTTGTTCTAATGCCTTGGTTACAATTGCCTTGGCCCATCTAAGCCCTCATTGATCAGGCTGGTCTTGAATTCAGAAAAACATCGGCTGTCGTGGTCACAATGAAATTTTCCTCCTTGCTGCCCTGAAGGGGTCCTGTTCATTGGTCGGTGTCTGACAGGCACCTGTCAGATGTCCAGTGTCTTGAAATGACCCCTCTGGGGTCCGACAGGGTGCCAGCTAGTTCTCACAGCCTGGTTGGGCAACTACAGGTCAAATTTTTTCACTGGGACCCAAGCTGATTGTAAGTCAAAGCTAAAATCAACTGGAGGCCCAGAAGAGCCTTAAAATCCAATAGGTCTGCAGTTGCATGTCCGTTGGGCCCCACCCAAAAGGGAAAACAAAGTAGCCTGTAAACTATCCAATGGGGCCCGTTTACAAAATGTGAACAAGGCACCAGGCAGGACATTACTCCCATGAAATATACATTTGACACGTAGAAAGTGTGATCTTTGTATGAAATGAATAGTAAGTAATACAATAACTGTATACTGTATCATTACAGTAGCATGCTAATTGAACACTGAGAGATAATGTGATGACTGTTTTTTTGACCTTGTCGTCACCCCTTATTACCTTGTGTCCTTCTCTGTGAAGTTGGTAACCTGTTGGTCAGGTGCTATTTTTGATGGCTCCTCACTGTCTGGGGACAACATGGTCATAATGTCTGTTCTCTCCATAGGTAAAGTCTCACTTCTCCTGTACCTACAACACAGAAACATAGCTGGTACTATGACATGTTCCAACAACGCAATATGTCATATCTTGGGTGACATATAGAACAAAACAGCTCGGATCATTTAATGACTTAGCGATCACACAAAGCACGATTTGTCAGCAACTTCCACACAATTTGTCAAATTTTGTATTGCAGGCCTATTATACTAGGAACATGACTAAGGCTTTATGTAGAAGTATAGTTAAGATTGTTTTATAATCAATGTCATTACAGGATCTATAATATGAAATTACTACAAGCAAAATTAATCACGACACAACATTGTGTACAGGTGTACCTTCTGAGACATCTGGGGGAGGGAGTTGGATGAGCAGTGCTCGGGTCAACTGACAAGTCAGCCGGTGTCAGACCGGAGTGATGGTCATCAGCACTGAACTTTGCCACACTTTCAGCCATGATGGCACTGAAAATGTACACATGTCCAAAAAAATTAGTTTTGAACAAGGCTGGCGTCATACAACAGCAAAATTCAAACTTGTCTTGGCAAGTGGGGAGGTAAGCCCAAGTACGGGAATTGGCGAGGTTCCCGTGCGGGAACTGCACCATACAGGTGGTAAAATTCCCGCACGGGAACCTCTCCACCTAGAAGCGCGGACGCCCGTGCGGGAATGTCACCACTTGGGACCGACATCGCCCGCACGGGTTTTCACTACTAAGTACCCACATTGCATACACGGGAATTTCACCACTTACGGCCGACATCGTCCGTACGGGACTTTCACCAGCCGTGGCCTACATTGTCCGTTCGGGAATTTCACCAATCACGGCCGACATCGTCCGTACGGAAATTTCACCAATCACGACCGACATCGTCCGTTCGGGAATTTAACCAATCACGACCGACATCGTCCGTACGGGAATTTCACCAGGCACGATCGTGGCCTACATTGTCCGTTCGGGAATATCACCAGTCGTGGCCTACATTGTCCGTACGGGAATATCACCAGTCGTGGCCTACATTGTCCGTACGGGACTTTCACCAGTCGTGGCCAACACCGTCCGTACGGGAATATCACCAGTCGTGGCCTAGATTGTCCGTACGGGACTTTCACCAATCACGACCGACATCGTCCGTTCGGGAATTTCACCAATCGTGGCCTACATTGTCCGTACGGGAATTTCACCAGTCGTGACCAACATCTACCAGACTAACTACGCCGGGTATAGGCTATAGGGAGAATATATTTGCCAGGGAAGCTTGGCCAACAGAGAGTTTTATTTCTGGGCGCAGTATTAACTTTACCGTGGACCGATTCTACTGACAAATTATTCCCTTTTTGCCGAACGCTACGCCTGGTGGAGGCTAAAACATCACCACTCACATGTCCGACATCGTCCGTACGGGAATTTGAGCAATATTGTGATACCGTACGCGTGTTGAGTCACAGAGTCAAACCGTAGTACTGGAATTTCCAAAACTATCACCCTCAAAGTCGACACTACGCAATTGAATATTGAAACTCGTACCACCAGTTTGTTGTTGTTGTTTTGAATTTGTGTGTAAAGACGAATGTTGTTATTTCCCTTGTCTTTGTAGTCACGCGACGCCTCGCCATTTTGAATTTCAGGTCCCGATTTTTGGCTGTTTTATGGCTTGACATCAGTCTGTTGCTCTCAAGAATATCTTGTCAGACCTACGAATATAATGAACGTTAGAATTTGAAACATAGTGATTTCTCATTTAGAGTGAAATAGGGAAGGAAGGGCAAGTCACTTCTCGAGTTTGCATATAACGGAGATATTTCGCCGGCGGAAGTCGTATTAAAAAAAGCAAACGGATATGTTTGGTCGGCTTTGCGAGATTTCACTAGCGCTATCGTTGCCAATGAAGTTCGGAAGCCACATTTTTCCACAGGAACTTTCACAGCTAACGTCTTCATCAGAAGTGAACAACCACGGCTAGCTAAATCTACACTGTTTCGTTTTCTTACCCACCCCTGGTCTCCAATCTGTTTTCCTTTAGTTTTCCCTCTTTTGTCACGAATAAAAACACATGTAAATTCCTGTAAGGTTGTGACCGCTTTCAGCTGTGGAAAACGATTTCGGCACAAAATTAGCAATTTGCAATCAACGATCGTATAGAAATAGGATTTTTCTACGGCATTTTAAATGGGCCAAACTTTCATACGGCAATTCTTATTCGATCAAACTTTATCTATTATCGTTAAATTTTCCAGATACAGAACTGTTATTTTAGACAATGCAGATTGAGGCTAGCGTCAGTGTGGATAAACAATTATGAGTATGCGAGCCGGAAACGCTAACAACGCTGAGGAGAACAAAGGCCGTTTTTAAAACAACGTGTATTGTTGAGTCAATTGTGTGTCAAATTTTCTGTTGTGTCGTCCATAGGACTCGGTGAATAACAAAGCCTTTTGAAATACAAGTACATGTACTAGAGTTGCAAAATCCCTCTTTTTTCATGGATAGAGTATCATAAGATATATTTGTGACAGACTGTTAACTGCTTTGTAATGTTCCCTTTTATACACAGGTGCGCAGTTTAAAAGTGTACGAGGAAGAATACCGAAAACAGTTAACTGACTTCCTCTTCGGAAGAGATTTTATCATCAGTCTCGTATTTGTAGAGGCAATATTTCGTTTGACCTAACACTACATGTGCACCTTACCTTTTATACTAACATGATGTATGTTCAAGTTGAACCATAGACACATTTGATTGAAATTTCATCCATTTCATTTGAATTCTACCAGTCTACTACAATTCTGCTTAGCGATTGTAGGTAAAGGTGACAGGGTGCTCTTTTCACCCGATGTTCGTTTAATGCAAATCAGCGTTACTTGTTAAAGTTTGTTAGCCATTTATTTAATCTACTTACATAATTGAAAACATCATAACGATTCTTTAACTTCCTGATTGTCAATCTGAGATTGCAGCATGTATATCACCGATAGTGGACGGTAAGAAAATAAGTTGTCAAACGGCTGGGTCTACGTAGCTGATTTGAAGCCTGACAAATATATATTGTCAGACTGATGATTTTAAAAAACTTTATCATTGAAAACACATGACATGTCACATGTTTAGTTTTGTTTCATAATGAAGCCACAGTTCACTTTATTCTTTAGATTACAAACCTACCGTATGTCCTAGGTGGGTCCGCTGTTTCATGCAGCTCAACCAGTGACTTACCTTTCTTCTTGTAGAGAATTAGAAATTATTACAAAAATGACAATGGTTCGTTTGTGAGCGTGCAACGTCGTTGCATTTTGTACATATCCTTCAAAATTATGTACTTGGTTCTTCAAACATCAAAACACAACTCGATCTGGTATAAACGGCAAATCCCGGATAAGAACGGATCTCAAGGTAACGTCAAAACGGAAAACAAAATAACGTCAAAACGGAAGTAACGTCAAAACGGAACACAAACCAGAACGAACAGAACATGGCGAAAACAAATCAACAGCCCTGACGTTAATGATTTAAGATCTAACGGCAGGGCTGGCTTTTCTCCGACAATCGATATCGACGTGCCTGTACAAAAGAAAAGAGAAACATTTGTATCAGATGCAAATAGTATTCAGCACATTTTGGCCCTCTGAACTCAAGCATCAAGTAAACATAGAGACAATTTGGATATTGAGTAGTGAAAACCCGTGCGGGCGACGTTGGCCACGACTGGTGAAAGTCCCGTACGGACAATGTAGGCCACGACTAGTGATATTCCCGTACGGACGGTGTTGGCCACGACTGGTGAAAGTCCCGTACGGACGATGTCGGGCGTGATTGGTGAAATTCCCGTGTATGCAATGTGGGTACTTAGTAGTGAAAACCCGTGCGGGCGATGTCGGTCCCAAGTGGTGACATTCCCGCACGGGCGTCCGCGCTTCTAGGTGGAGAGGTTCCCGTGCGGGAATTTTACCACCTGTATGGTGCAGTTCCCGCACGGGAACCTCGCCAATTCCCGTACTTGGGCCTACCTCAAGTGGGACTAAAATCCTATTACATGTAGCTCCAGAAATGGGCGTTTGTACTTTGTCAATATATGAAATATAATTAAACTTGATGTTGAAACTAGAGTTCCATGACCTCACACCTTTGCTACATGGTCTTAACCTTTATGGCTGACGTATTATGAGCAGTGTTTCCGCCAGAGGGCCGTCTTCCCGTCAAATGACGGCCTCATTTAGCTTGGAACGGCCTGAACACACACAGAAGCCGTCCACTCTGAAAAATTCTGATACACAATTTGCCGAGAAGTCGGTAAATAAATGAAAAATTCAGACCGGCATTTTGTGTTCTCCACTGAAGCTGTGGGCGTAAGGACACCGTCCAACGTCAGAAAATAACATTCCCTTGTTTTTGTTTGGTATTGTTATGCTTGAAAACAATTGATTTCGGCATCTCTCGCATATGTTGATCTCATTAAAAACTTGTTTTTCAAGATTCAAGTCGGTCTTTGGAAGTTTATACAAGCGTCATTCTGTCATATTTTTTCTACATTGTGCAATGTTACATTAAAAATTAGTGTCCTGCAAACGCAGACAGAGCACAATTTAAAGCCGAAAACCAGTCCTCATAAGAATTTGTATCGAAGGATCAGCCATTGAACAGTTCCATTTCTACCAGGATATAAAAAGATAAACTTGAGAAAGAAACGTATTTCTACTGCTGTTATTTCAGTCCACGAGCCGGGCCTCGGGCGCCATCAGGCTTGAATACTCATGAATATGTAACAAGCCCGCATGTTCTGAGCTCTGATTGGCTCAGCTCAGATAACCTGTGCTCTGATTGGTTGATCTAAAGAAAGTAAATGCGTTTCACGTGAACAATATGGCGGGAGTTTCTCAGAGATTTCGCAGGTTGCGACGTAAGCTGCACAAAATAAACCGCGTCTTGGAACGTTTAAAGCAATTTTTTGCAGCCTTCATAACGATATCAATCAAAATTTAGCCAAGCCTCTTCTGAATGCAGTTTCTGCGGCATAGAAAAAAATGAAGTCGTATATTCGTGGTGGGAAAATTCTGCTAGCGCTATTTAGGCGCTGATGTGGACGCATTAAACTTACTTTTACTCAACAATTATTTGCCACTCAGAATGCGTGAAATAGCGTTTAAAATGGTTTAAATATTTTCCGGGGGAGCATACCCCCCGACCCCCCTTCGGCCCTCCTTGGACGGCCTACGGACATCAGTCTGGCGAAAACACTGATTATGAGTGTTTCTTTTGGACTATAAACTATATCTGGTGATCATTTTCTCCACCCAAATAACAGAAATTGTCCAAAGCATGACCTTAACAAATAAGGCTATTTTAGCTTTATAATCAATAGACCGATCCCAAAGCCATGCCCCCTTTTCTGTTTCGAACACCTCCTTCAAAAACAGAGCTTGACGGACCAAAAATGGCAGCCACCACTAGGTTGGCAATAATTCCACCAACTTCGGTTTAGATTTTGAGGCTCCAAAACCCTTTCAGAGCGGGTCAAATAAAAAGGCTGTCATGGCTTCTTTGTTGAAAGCTGTATCCACCGAGTAGAGTTGTTTGAGGAGGGGGTAGGCGTAGTTGCGGTGAGAGCGTAATGTTTTCAGTCAATGTTGATGCGGTAGGCGCTGCATAGCATATCCTTGTCGGTGGGCATCAGCGCCCGGTTTTTGACAACCAGCCGATACACGTGTAAATCAGGGTGCGTATATCTGTGACCGGGTTCCCACTGTATTGGCTGCATGCATAACAGCTGCATGATCTTTAGTAACTAAGAATTAGAATAGTATACGTTCTTTTACTTGCCTGTTAGCAAATTAGCTCCTGATTTGCATAAGCATTATTCGATAATGTAAAGCATCAATCAAGCTATCTACTAAGTACATGTACATACCATAAATCAAGATGATCTGTTGACCCCATTTCTAGTAATATTCATGTCCAAAGGTCAAAACAAACTAGAGTTCCACGACCTCATACCTTCGCCAAATGATTTTAACCTTTATGACTGACGTATTAGGAGTGTTTCTCATCAATCATAAATCATACCAGTTGATTGTCTTAAAATATAACATGTCCAAAGTATGAGCTGAACAAATTTATCATCAATTATGCAAATGAGGCCCTTATTAGCATAATTTGATTCAACGATGTTCACATTCACATAACGTCCCGATGCCACAAAAAAGGATTAAATGTATGAAATTGCCGTCTTTTGCCAGTGTGGAATAATAGAAATTACTCATTAAGTATGCAAATAAGGCCCACATTTGCATATTTTCTATCTATCAACAGTCCTCTCTTCCTCAGTTACAATTTGAATTGTCATATCATGGAACAAAGCGGATTTTTAAAGTTGCTTAATTAATTATGCAAATTAGAATCTGATTTGCATAATTATCGTCCAATCATACTAAGCATCACAAAAGCTATCCACATACCAAAAATCATGACCATCCATCAAGGCCATCATGTTATAGTATTTTCTCATTAATTATGCAAATGAGGTCTTCATTTGCATAGTTCATATCAATTAATATTTCTCTCTTCCTCAGTTACATATGTCACATGTTTCAGAGTCCTATCATGGAATTTGGCGGATGTATAAACTTTCCTCATTAATTATGCAAATTAGATACTGATTTGCATAATAAGTACCTAATCATGTACATCATCACTCAAGCTATCTACTTACCAAAAATCATAACCATCCATCAAGCCCTTCTTGAGTTATTCCCTTTCAAAGTCAGACGCAAAACCTGCTCCTGCAGTTCCAAAAAAGCCGCTAGGGGGCCCAAACCCACACCACTTACTCTCTGTCCAAAGATCTATCTACCACTCAAAAATAAGTTCCATAGCATGTCCAGAACACGAGATATCAAAACAGGAAGTTCCGCTGCAGTACCGTAAGAAGCCGCTAGGGGGCCCAAAATCTCATCGTTTTTAGGTCTCATCAAAACCTACCAACATACCAAATATCAAGACAATCCATCAAGGCATTCTCGAGTTATCCTGTGCCACTATAAACAAACAAACAGACAAACAGACAAACGCTACTCTCTGCATAACCTTCTCGGCGAAGGTAATAAATCAAAAACACCCACTGCAGTTTCAAACAAGCCTAGGGGGCCTAAACACAACTTACTTCATGTGGCATGAACTATCTACCACACAAAATTCATGACCATAGCACTTGAAGAAAATTTGACCTCAAACTATGAAGCTACCCTGCAGTACCTTTGGTACCTGCTAGGAGACCCATCATCGAACTTGACCTTTCCCTTCAAGAAACCTACCCATCTACTTAATATCATGCAATCATAAAATCACACAAACATACAAAGTCTACTGAAGCACTGTAGAAAAAAACCAGGTGAACCATATTCAAACTTGACCTTTGTTCTCACAACCACTACTAACCTACCAAAATTCACGACGATCCATGAAAGGTTTCTAGAGTTATGCTCTTGACCTTCTTGGCGAAGGTAATAAACTATCTTTTTACCATCTTTATGATTTAGTAATATTCCTCAGTTGTTCCTCATTTTGCCAAAATGTCCAAATTGCAAGGGGGTTTGAATAATTTTGCATGCAACTGTAGGTACACATACTTGTAGCTGGCGACCCACCTGTCATGGGAACCTCTCCTCACCAGGCGTGGGCTCAGCCCCATAGGATGCTGCCCCACCCGGCTCTCTGCCTAAAAGGAACATGGCAGCACTATTAAAAGACTCCTAGGAATCATTCTGAAGGTGGAGAAGTATCTGACCACTTTCAAATACATGTTAAGATAACCAAAGAAGTTTACAAAATGAAAGGTTGGAAACAGAACTATTACGGCACCGGCTTTTTAGTGAATGCCCACAAACACCCACTCTGGCGAATTTGAGGTATTTTTTGCTCAGAATATGTTCAGTATGTGCTCCCATTAATTAATCCTGAGTTTCAAGTCAATCCATCGATCCAAAGATAAACATTCCAATATGGCAGATTCTGGTCACGTGACTGGTCCAAGGCCGAGGATTTCCAGCGCAGTGTATTTTGTAAAACAAAAGTGACTTTACAGGCGTGTACAGCACGGAAACTGAGTTCACATTCAGGGGACAACTTGTTGAAGATGTTTAGGGTGTTAGATTTAGCGCCCGTGTCACGATGGCCGATATTTTGGCTGATATATTGGGCATTCGCTAAAAAGCCATTTTTGCTGGGCATACACTAAAAAGCCAGGTAAGAATTGTCAAGTACTAGTTCGCTTTATTTAAGTTCGGATCGATGGATTGACTTGAAACTCAGGATCAATTAATGGGAGCACAACCTGAACATATTCCGAGCAAAAAAACTGAGATTCATTCAGCACGGACTTTGCCAGAGTGGGCGTTTGTGGGCATTGGCTAAAAACCCGGTCCCAATTAGCATTTTTCAGTGTACATGTACTACATTGTATATTTACTGGAAGTTTAACAGCAATGTGCCCTCTGCCCTGATATCTATGTACTAATATATGTACAAAAAATGTATATACATGGTAGGCTGCCCCATTTTCTTTGTTGACCATTTTACAATGTCAGTAAACATTGCTTTCAATTATTAAGATTTCCAAAGACTTAACAGGGTTAGAAATACCAACAGTACTGCATGTGCAGTTTGCACTAGTGCAAGTGGGTTACCCAGTGTGTCAGAAAAACAAAAAGGTGTAACAGCCTTTATTTAATTACACACACACAGACACACACACACACAGACACACACACACCTGACCGCTGAAGTAAACAAGACTTCATATCTCCATGAAATAGATATCATGTGAATTAGGCCCTCATTTGCATAATCATATTCAACCATATTCAACCATAGCCACAAGTATGAAATTCCAGTTATCTACCAATATGGTAGATGAAACACCCCTCACCCGTCAAAAAAGTCCTAAGGAGCACACCCTAGCCAAAAAGCCATGCAAAGGAAATGACCCCTGTAACAATATGTAACTGTGTATATCTGTGGAATTGTATATGTGTAGTGTAAATGTTATTGTTATGTACTTATGCATATTTTGAATAAAAATGTGAGAAAAACAACAACAGCAACAACAAAAACAAACATGTATACCTCTGATCGAGCTGCAGCAATGCTGAGGGCACTCTCGGGTGAAGAACCGATGGTGAAGTTTCTGTTCTTTCCAAATCGTGCTCGATGTGCCTGGGCATCTCCTGCTACACTTTTATTCAGGAAGTCATACTTCTGTGCCAACTCCCTTCTCCGTTGGGCTTTGTACTTGGCTATCCTCTCAGCCCTCTCGACGTCGTTTTCCTTTTCTTCTTTCATCTTGTTGTTCTGTTGGTGTGGCTCTATGTCAGAAGTTGCCATCCTTGAGGTGACGGTGGGAGCAACTGGCTTAGTTGTGGCTGGGGTGTGGAGGCTGTGCTGGACTGGAGAGGATGCTGACTTCACGCCCTGAAATTCTGACTCCCCTTGTACCTCGGGGCTGGAGGAGGCGTGCCTATCATGTGCTCCTGCTGGTTTGACTAGGGCTGGTTGTTCTGTCTCATCTTTGGAATCCCCAAATAACTGGCGAATTCTGGACACTAAAAGGAAATATGGAATATGTGGCAGGTGTCACAGTGGAGAAGCACCCAATTAACATTCTAATGTAGAGGTGTGAAGATGAATGGAGCAATGTACTACATATACTTATTTACACAAGAATGAACTTTAAACAACTCATCATGTAGGGAAAGAACCTTCTGGAAAGTAAAGCATTAGTTATCCACCAACACCTTTCACCATCTGAAAGAGAACCCCTATAACACTACAAAAGATGAACTGCTACAACTAGAAGAACTACAGGAGCTATTAAACAATCTAAGAAACAGGACAGACAATGGTACAAACAAGTGTAACTACACCAAGTTTGCAAACAACAAGTAGAAACAATATTGCTGCCACAATGACAAAACTGTTTCTTTATCAAGTATAGCTTACAAGAACACAGAAAGTGTCAACTGCAAGGTTAGGCAGACTTACTATTTGTGTTTAAGCTTTTTAATACTTGCTTCTGCTGAGTCACACATAGACTACATGTCTCTAAGCATGAATTGGTGCATTTTCAAGTATCAAGGTGTTTCAAAGGTAGTACAGACTGTTTTGTACCATGTTACATGTAAGTGTGTGGTGCACCATACCAGCAATTTGCTACCTGTGCTCTACATGTATTGTGTTGTTGCAGTCCAAAGAAAATCAAAAATGATTGTAACAAGGTTTTTGTGGCTTATAAAAAGAACAAGTATCAGTCGCAGATAAAGATATGATGTAACATAACAATCATGACCAATTATCGTGCGCTACCAGTTATCGTCCAGTTTGGGTCATGTCCACATGTCGAGGCGTGTTATGCCAGTCAGTTCTCATAAAAAATAAAGAACGTCATGAGTATGATCCTTAGCCATCTCTCTCTTTTATACAAACAATGAAACAGCGACATAAGAGAATAAACTCCTGAACCAGTAACAGCAAGTTGCACGGAAGCGCCATGCCATGACGTATTTCATATGTAATTCGACACCGCGTACTTCATCTTACACGATAGCAAGTATCTTTTAAAAGTAGCTGACGTTAAACCTTTCTTTGATATTCAGACTATCCATGGTGATTCAAGGTTTGAAACTCTTGCCAGTTTTAGGTAGGTTTGATACAACCTTGCGACCCCGCTACGATGGTACGTTTTTGAACGGCATAACATCATGGCCATGCGTTTATCACGTGAACACCACATTGCTCATGTCGGTGAAATTCTCTGTACAACATTGTTTTCTTCCATCGCGTCAAGCAAGCGTGGGACAAACATAGTGACTTAACTATCATTTGCCTGTAGACTACTTTGGACATAACTGTCATTTTTTTCTGGTATATGTTCTTCAAGCATAGCACTAGAAGGGAAAAGACTGAAGTGGACGATAATGGGTAACCCTAGCACAATTCTTCATCATATACCTTAAATGGGCGGAGAAAAACATACAGACCATGCATTTTTCTTTTTAGAAGAGCTGATATTTCTGCCCATAGGTTTAACATTTGGCTCTGTCCGTGCCGTTTTAAGATAAATACGTTTTGAATGAATTGGACGATAATCGGCCACGTTACTAGACACAGTACTAAATGTGTCTTCAAATGATTGACATATTTGAGATCAGGGCTGTCTCCAGCACCCACCCCTCCGTCCCAGGACAGTTGTTGTTGGGACAGACAAAAACTTCACCCCATCCGGCCCAAAAATCTGAACTTAATGGCATAAAATTGATAAAATATGAACTTAGATTAAAATGATGTTAGCACAAAAATTAACAAGATATGGGCTCCCTAACAATGAGTGGGACAGAAAGCTGGAAAATACCCTGGTTGAGATATTGTAGCTAGAAAATGTTACTGAATGATGGCCAGAATGGTCCACCTCAAGATATAGTATTTTAAAACCTTTAACTTAAGCTATGATCATCTGGTATTCATCCAGAAGATGAAGAAAAGGACAGGAAAGGCAACTAGTACCTGTAGCACTGATTCCATTCAGCAAACAAGTGCCCCGTGTGTCTGGCTGATATCCTTTATATCATTATTAGTGAAGATTTTGAGTGGAATTACAAGCCATATATGACATTTTTTTGTAAGTATACAGACTACGTACTTGTAGGCGTGACATGCAATGACTGTATTACCTTGAAGTGGTTTGTTTTCAATAAGAAGGAAAATCAGTAATTTGAACAATATCATAAAGTATTCACATTCATGTGGAATGTATGTGCCATAAATCTAATATCTAACTAATTATGATCTTTGGTACTTTAATCCATAGTGTCAGGGTTGATTACATGCAGACTGGTTAATATATCAGGGCACCTTATAGCTATTAGGCTTTCTATACATGTGAAACTAGATACATGCCCGGAGGTATGACAACTAGAAGGTAAAACAGTTTCACGCCACTTTTGCATTCATGATGACAATTCCCTGAAAGTGGCTGAAACCGTTTTATTCTGAACTGTTGCAGACTACCTCGGGAGGAGGTTCAGAAGAAAACGAAACAAAACTGTTTTGGAGCGTTCATGATGCATGTTCATTCAATTTATTCTGCGGAAACGGTTCAAACTGTTCTGATTTTTGCATCATAAACAGGGCCTAAGATATAAGTAATGAAAATTAAGGCCACATTTACATAATTCATTAGCAAATGCTGTAATATCCTTCTTTGCTAAGATTAGACTTTCATACTTGAACAATTTGTTTCTGTCCGGGTCTGTGTCTTCACACCTACACATGTAATTGTAAATCAAGATTTGTCTGAAATTTGGCATGTCAGTAGTTAAGAAGGTATCAAACATCTTAGCCATGCCACAAACACCATACTTAGTAATTACTTCACGGAGGATTGTGTCCTAAGGACTTTTGTTGCAAAATTAGGCCTGCTTTAGACAGACAACAGTCTAACTGTCATGCGAATATTATAGGCTACAACATTGCCCGTGACACTATTTTTTGTATGTCTATAGAGGAAAAAAGGTGGCACCATGATGGGGCCTGTGACTGTCGGTACAATGTGTAATGTGAAAAGTCGTTGGCTAAGGAAGCGGGAGTTCATGGATCATATGCTAATAAGTTACCTTAAAATCATCCCAGAATCATGATGCAAAACAATCTATAAATCAGGGCTCTAGCCAGCCTTCAATTTTTTTTCGTAAACCAAAATCCTCGGGGCGTCCGGGGGCATTGCTCCTCCAGAAGTGGTTTAAATCTTGACCCTCTGAAATGACATCACCAGTGCATTTAAGGGTCAATTTTGCTGGTAGACTAAGCTTGGTTAAATCTATTTTGGTTGAAAATTGCACAAGGGTTTTAGCTTGATATTTTGGGCCTTGGTTGTACAATGTAGTACAATCGGCAAAGAAAAGAGAATTTGGCAAAACAAAACTATATACATATCTACCTAGGACAAATACATGTACTGTACACACAAAGTCAGCAAAAATAAAATATGCATGACTCGCATGTCATCCTCTGTGACACGGCGTCAACGGGCGCTGTTACTGGTACCCGGATATCTGATGTGTCTTTACCATTTTTTGCAGACAGAAAGTGTGTGAAACTCAGCTTGAAACTTTAACATCCTTTACAAAAAAAATACCGAAAGCCTGAGAACTACAGCAGTATTTCAGAATTTTGGGGCTTCTTTGGTGGCAATAACTGACGGTGAACAAGGGAAAAACAAACGCAAAAACATCAGCATGATGTGACGGTCAGAACTGTAGTGGGGAGGGGGCACCTGACACTGATTTTCCCATTGCATACCAACTCACTGGCAAACCACAGCGCCTGTTTGTCTAGCAAGGGTCATCGCCGGTCGCCGTCAGGCGTTAAAAATGGCCTAAATTGGCATTGCGGCAAACTTCCGGATTTAGAGCTGTTGTTTTCCGCTTATTTCTGGATATCTTTACAAAATTCAAAGCTCTGTCTATATCTTCATCCACGATTTTTGTTCATCTTGGTTGACAGATTGGTCTTAATTTTTTTCTGTCACATGAAGAAAACTGGCGCTGGCTAGAGCCCTTCTATAAACTCAATCTAAAGTATCCCAGGCTACAATACTGGTTGCTGTTTGCTGATGAATATGGTATACATATAGCAGTATGAGTTGAGGACATCTGAGTGTATGGACAACTAAAACAGAAAGTGACGGTTAGCAGCTGTCAGTACAGTCACCTAGAATGTGTAGAGGAAACAAAAAAGATTGAAATAAATGAGAATGGAGAAGACAACAGGGGGAGAGGATGCATGTTGTGCTGCCACCATGGTATGGAGCGTACCGATGCCTGTTATGTCTTCTAATCCTTCATCCTTCAAATCCTTTCCCCTGAAAGAATAGCTGCGTGTAAACGGGGACGAGTCCTCTTCAAACTCGATTTTAGGTGTTCCTTTAACTCGTAAGGAGCCCCATTTCCTTCCTGTCTTGCGGAAGACAAGTTTTTGTGTGGGTACTCGCTGTTGTTTCTCTGCTGTATTGCCAACATTGGTGCAGTCTGGTGGGGATGTGTCTTGGTTGGTGACATCCTCACCGCTGGAGGTATTTGGGAGAGGTTGTAAATTTGTTTTCCTATACGTTGAATAATTGAACAACTCTCTCAGCCGAGTAACTGTAAAAATATGAATGTTACAAGTCAAAGGAAGCAGGCAGCTTGGTTAGTACAGTACTATAAGTCTTGATTCAAGAAACATTTAGATGTGTTAGCAGGCATTAACTGTTCTATCCTACAGCTAGTCAGGTTGTAACCACAACCTGTGGAATAACACTAATGTAACAGCCCTCCAAATACCTATCAACACAGATATAGAAACATCAGTCATATTCATAGCAAAGCAATTTGTTATACCTCCATAGAAAAGCTTTCCTCTATGAAAATGAAACCGTCCTTAACGGCCGGCCGCCGTCTTTGACAGGCGTCCACTGATCTCCAATGCGTCCTGAATTATGGCGACAGACGGCCTTGGACGGGTTGTAAAACTCCTGATGACCATCTTGACGGCCTGAAAGGCCTGGAAACGGTCGGACGCGTCTAGATTGGCTCATTTGACGCATCGTTGAGTGTCCGAGAAAAAGTCCCGGATGTCTTGGACAACGTCCGTGCGGGCCCCCCACCAGGTTGCTAACGCCGCCAGGAGATGCTAGGGACGGGCGCCGAACGACGCTAGGGACGGGCGCAAATGGCGTTTGCAACGCGGTAGGGTGCTAATCCGGGCTGCTGTGTGCATGTTTGCTCCATTTCGAGACACCATTTCTGACGGCGTCCGGTCATGGTTATTATTTTCATGGCCGCTTGGGGAAATGACGACAGGCTTAAGCATCGGGTGAATAATTATTCTATAGACTGTCCGACGTTGTTTGTGACGCTTCCAGCGGTCAGGGGAGGTCGTTTCAGCCACCCCGGCGTCCAACTAACAAACGGGCAGGACGGCCTGAACACGTGCAACGTGTCTGCCGCCGATTCTGACAGGACGGACGCACTGGGATGGGCTTAAGTGCACCAAGACGCTCTAAGACGGCGTCCAAACATTTTCAGACGGTTTCTTTTTCACAGAGGTTGTGATGCCTTTTCCAGAATGTGGGCAACCTGTCACAAAACTTACACACAGCACAGAAACAAGCTCCTAGTAGTACATGATTGTACTTGCAATGCAAAAGCAAGCTAACACCAAGCTGTCTCACCCTTTATGTTACAGCGTAGCTTTTTTCTGCTGCATATAGGCAAACTGTAAAAATTACCCACCAAAATTTCAGAAAATAAACATATTAAATGATAAACATTATCTTTCTGCTTCCACAAAAAGGGTTTTGTATGGAGTATATTAACAGGTTTGGAAAAGAGCCTCTAGTTTTGCAACTTGGTCTGCAATTTCTACATAAAAGCCCAGAGCTACATATTTGTAAGGCTTAAGAAAAAAACGTTGTGTTTCCGTTACCTGACTGACCCTAGCAAAAACCTGCCAACCCTAGCCTTTGTTTTTGGTTGATCGCTAGCAAGGTACATAAAATGTTTTTGATTTGACAACTGAGGGAGGAAAATTTTTAACAGAATTCAACAATGTTACAAGTCTTGCATATACTGATTATGGCTTTGAACAGTTGATGTAGGAATGTGTAGTAAACATTGTACTTCTGTGTTCACTTTATCAGCATACTTGTGCTTGTACAAGTAATATCTGTACAGATACAATATCATGTTGAAAATACCAGTGTCATGATGCATTCCAGTATAGCAATGTTAACCAGTCCTGTTTTCATTGGAGCATTTTTGCTTTATCAAAAAAAAAGACTATTTAGAAAAAGAATCCCTACCAACTGCCCCACTTTTTTTAGCACCGTAACCGGAAACACAACATTTTCTTCACGAATATGAAAATGCACTTCCATTAGACACCATGCAGACCATACTGATTGCAATATGCTGTTGATTTCAAGGGCTTTAGTGTACATACAGAAATCCTGGAGAACATTATATCAACTTCACAATGTGGGATAGAAAAACCTACAAATTATATTTTGGTCCCTGTGCTGACAATGTTAATTACTATTATATTTATAACAGAAGGAAGCGACCTGCCAAGTAACTTTCCCTTTCCTACGCAGGAGTTTGTTAGAGTGTGAAGGACATAAGAAGCGTACCTGAGCTGCCAGTGATGACTTCATCCTCTCCACGGATGGACAGTCTCTGTGGCACGGCAGCAGGCCTGTCTGCCAGGCTCACAGGCTGGGTGCTGTACCTGAACACACAACAAGCATATCATACCAGTTTTACACAGCACAATTAAGCTGCAGAAGACTAGACTGTAAGTTTGATCCACTCACACCGGGATGCATCCTCACAGAAACGCTATTTCCTGAAGTCTGAGGGGCAAATTTTGCTGGTAAAGAAATCTAAGTTTAATGACATCTCTATATGTGAAAAAAATACAGAAGGATTTCAGCTTGAGTTTTGGCGAACGACGCCCTCCCGACATATAATTTTTCCGCCGGAGCGCGACATAGAGAATTTTGAGATTTTTTACCCATTGAAACGCTATTTCCTGCATTTTGGCAAATTGTGCTGGTAGAGTAAGCTAAGTGAAGAAAATCTCTGTTAGTGAACAGATACAGAAGGGTTTCAGCTTGATTTTCGGCATGAAACTTGAACAATTTTTTCAGCGTTTTTCGGAGGCTATTTTTGTGGCTATAACTGGCGGTGAACCGGGGAAAACAAAATACAAAAAACGTCAGCCTGATACGACTGGGTGGGGCAGTGGTAGTGGGGAGGGGGCGCACGACGCTGATTTTCCCTCGGCCCACCAACTCACTGGCAACCACGGCACCTCCGTTTGTCTGCTATAAAGCTACCTTGGGTTGTCACCTGTCACCAGTGGGAGACAGAAATGTTCTGAATCGACTTCGCCTCAAACTTCTGCTACTTTTCTGGAGATCTTTGCAAAGGTCCAAGCCCTGTCTATATCTTTACTCACGATTTTTGTCCGTCAAGGTTTATGGATTATATAGTTTTGAATTTTTTCTGTAACTCGCAGCAAAGTTCCATAAATTTACGGCAGAACTGGCGCTGGCTAGAGCCCTGGTTTACGGTAACATTTTAAAGATTGGTATCTGCGCTATGCAAAATGCTGCTACTTTTACTGTCACCATTCGATAGTGGCAGAGAGTGGCGGCCATGTCTCGGGATTTCGAGCTGTTGTTTACCGAATCATATCGGTATATTTCTGCTGTTTCAGGGATTTTGTGGCCTCAGAACACATCACATATCACAAGGGAAGTTAAGTTATGATTGTTGTTTTTATGTGTAACATGTCTTCTGCAAACAACTTATTCTTCTGCCGCGCTGACGATAGTGGGCAGAAATTATTCCCTGTGCACTCTACAGTCTACTCTACACGTTTTTTGATCAGCGCGTTTTGGTTTACCATGCAAACAGAGACTGTTATTTAATAATATATGAAAATTGTATTTTGAAATGTCAGTGTGGCGTCTTATTTTCCTGTTTACTTTGTAGCGTCATAGTGATATCGACCAATATGTAACCGCCAGGATAATTTCACAAAGCCGTAAAAGCGGCGGGAAAATCAATGCCGCTTGGCCGAAAAATAGCGAATTACGAGCAAAAGCAAATTTTGAGATGAAAAAAAATAAACGTACCGGTGCGTTTATTTGAGAGTATACATAGTTAGTTTAGAGACAAGTGCGAACCAACTTGACGTTAGTGAACCCACACATACTTACACTTGCACTCACATAAATTTAAACTAAAGGCACCCAAACAAACCACAAATCAGTTAACCGATATTTGTTTCCTTCTTGTGTGCCGGCCTCTGTGATGATATACGCTAACAGGACATCAAAGATGACAGCATGTGTCCAGGAACAGGCAGGACGTACCTTGTCGACCTGCCGCGGACAGGGGACCTCACCCTCTCTTCTGATGACAAACCCTGCTTCTTCTTGGTTGACGGCCCCTTGGATACATCTGGATCACACAGATAACTTTGTTAGGAACGTACAGCAGCAGAACATTCTACTTTAAAAAATCAAGATGTCTATTCATGGCCCTTGTATCAGTTCCACATAGAAATACCCAAAATATAGTAACTGTAAGTTACAAAGTACATTTTAGCATAACACACTTTCCATTGTATTCACCTTTCCTGTTACTTACACCTTCAATATGACATATGTAGCATGTAAGTTGTAACATGAGGGAAATATGAAGTTTCTGCATAATTATGCAAATGAGGTCCTCATTAGCATAATAAACAATCGTGTATCTTCACCTTTTCTAAAGCTACCTACAAATTTACACTTCCAAAATATGATATCTGTAGCATTTACTGAAAGGGAAATATAAGTTTCTGCATAAATTATGCAAATGACATTGTAATAAGCATATCATGCATTACGTTGTATTCACCTTTCCTAAAGCTACCTTTAACTCCAATATGACATCCGTATCATATACAGTAAGGGAAATATAAGTTTCTGCATTAATAGCGCTGTCACCCTACAGTCACGTGGTACATGTAGGTATTGCTCCTGACCAGTGCAATGGCCTAGTAGTAGTAGGTAGAGTGTTCGCCTTGCACATGGTAGTTTGTCAGTTCGATCCCCGGCCGGGTCATACCAAAGACTCTAAAAAATGGTACATACATGTACTCTCACCTCTCAATTAGAAGTACCCCATGGAATAAAAGTACCCCCCCCCCAGAAAATTTCAAAATTGACATGTAAGCTATATGTCTATGCTACTAAAAATGTGTTATCACGGTGTATGTGCGCATCTATGACCTTGCAATAAGGGATATAAATGGACAGCAAGTAAAACCCAAAAATCCTTCTACACTTGTAGTTTGGAAAGTATAATCATTGATACAAACTAAAACAAGAAGGCTGTCTAGTTAAACTGCAGTCTTTTTTTTGGTTAAATGCAACATTGCATGTTGAAAAAATTTCACATGCGATTTGATAAATCTAGTGGAAGAGACCTTCCTACCTGGCTGAATACATGTAGATCTACTCTACTCCAATTAACATGCAAAATACGATCAGTTGTTGACACAAAAGCTCTCAGACAGTTATAGAAGAAAAAAACTTTTCACCTTTTTTTAAAACAGTAGTAGAATCTATAATGTAGCAAAAACAGTGAAGTAATTACTTCATTTTGCCCGTAGAAATAAAATATTTGTTGAAAAACGATCCTGGAATTATTAAACTGCAATGTTTAGCAATGTTGATAGGGGGCATTGTGTCATTCTCTCGCATGGCATCGCGAGATTTAGCGGGAGTTTGGCTGGAATCACGCCGCCATGTTTGTTATGGTTTTGCCGATCCCAATGCTGCCATTTTTTGGACTGATTTTTGCGTTTCAGACACATCAAAACAAGTTGAATATGGGTACATAAGAGTAAAAAGGATCAATAACTTATTGATTTGTTTGGTTGGACATCCATTTTTGTGTTTCAATCAAAAATTTACCGTTTTTATAGGAGAGCCATAGTGATAGCGTGTGTATGTGTGAGCTCGAACTTCTTTGGCCGAATTTTTTTCTACTTCCGAGAAATTGTTGAAAAATAGAGTTCCCAGACTCAAAGCTAGCTTCCGCATGGCGCTACCATGCAAGCTTGCAAAAAGTTGCACCAAGCTTGCACGGTACAACTTTACAAGAAGAAGAGCCGGGCATTTCCAGCACTGCGATAGAAGTTTTATCCCTAATGGCCTGATTCTGAAAAAAAGAAAATTTAACGTACCGTCTAAAATAAGAATGTACCGGGTGGATTTTGAGGCGAAAAAAAATAAAAGTTTATTTCAGGGATGAGAGTACAGCTTTCTCTGCTTAGCACTCAGCATTTGGAAAAAGAGTGTATGGAAGTTAAACACACACCAGTGGACTAGCCCCCTGCTGTAGTGACTTGCAGAGATGTGTGGCCCAAGGGCTACAAAAATGGAGATGGGTGCCACCCCTATGCGTCTTATCAAGACGTCTAGGGTACTAGGTAGAATCTACAGTACTTCAGATTCTACTTGTGTTTTTTTACTGAAAGAGACTCAAAGTAGAACACGCCAGTAAAAACAATACATTTCCCCCATATATACCTATACACGGTATAGAGAGGGAAATATAAC